>NC_138381.1:49096390-49115785 GCF_054177405.1 Leptonychotes weddellii | reverse complement strand
AAGAAAGAGGGGAATCACATAAGAAATCTTGAAGCCTTCACAGTATGGTCACTTCTTACCACATTCTTCGGGCCAAACCAAGCCAAGAGGTCAGCCTGTTTTCAAAGGATGGGTAAAGAAATTCCACCTTTTGATGGGAGTCTCTCCAAGGTCACATTACAAAATGCATGTATATGAGAAGGGGTGAAGTTTTTGCAGTGACTCTACCAAAGAGACTTATCTCTTGAAATGTTACATCTACCCCATTCTTCTTTCCTTTCCTTCTAAAACTCTAATAAAACTTTTTCCATGTCCTATAACCTTTATCTATTTTGAATCTTTTTTTCTCTATGTAAATCATTCTACGTAATTTCTTTTGGTATATTTCAAGTTTACTATTTACCTCTTCAGCTGTGTCTAATGTGCTATTCAAATTCTCCACTGACAATTTTAATTTTGCTTAAAAATTATTTTTCAGATAAGCTTGGTGATTCTTGATAATTCTTCTCTGCATGTTTCTAAGTTCTTTTAAAATACACATTGTAATTTTATAATCTGTCTGATTATTCAAAATCTCACACTTTCATAGCTTAACCTGCTTTCTTTTCTCTGTTTGCTATCAAGCATGGTGGCTTGTTTCCTTGTGTGCTTGGTGATTTTTCATTGTGAGATATTCATTTTCCACTAAAAGTGCTTTAGGGATTTTTTGGAGTACTGGATGATGGTTCATTTATATTTGCTTCTCTCAGGTGGCCAGGAAAATATTAGGAATAATTATGAACTTAACTCATTGCTTAAAGTTTATTTACTGTAAGCATAATTTGGGCTAATATCCACATGAGGACATGCTTAAGGATATAACTCTCAAGGTTATTTTTACCCTGTTAATTCTGCTCAGGGCAAAGGCAAATTTCCTCTCAGCTTCATAGGAGTTAGGAGAATGGAGCATGTTTACTGCTGGATCACTTTAAACAGAAAAACCCAAAAAACCTTATTGAGCATATTTTACTATATCATATATTCTGCCCATTTCAAGGGTACTGTTTTTTTCACTTGCAGTATGTTTTTGAAGCTCATTTATGTTGTGGCATGTATCAGTAGTTTGTTCCTTTATATTGTTGATTAGTATTTCATTCTATGTATATGGCATATTTTGGCTGTCTACTAGTTGATAGAAACTTACATTTTTAATTTTTTGGCAATTATGATTAATGCTGCTAAGAGCATTTGTGTATAAGTCTTTATGTGGATATATGTCCAAAAATGGAATTGCTGGTTCTTATGGTGAATCTGTGTTTAACTTTTAAAGAAACTTCCAGGGCGCCTGGGTAGCTCAGTTGGTTAAGCGACTGCCTTCGGCTCAGGTCATGATCCTGGAGTCCCAGGATCGAGTCCCGCATCGGGCTTCCTGCTCGGCAGGGAGTCTGCTTCTCCCTCTGACCCTCCCCCCTCTCATGCTCTCTCTCTCTCTCAAATAAATAAATAAATAAATCTTTAAAAAAAAAAAAGAAACTTCCAAATTATTTCCAAAGTGTTTAAACCATTCCACATTCTACCACTATTATACCAAAATTCCTGTTTTTTTCTACATCCTCACCAATTTATGTTATTGTCTTTTTTAAAAATATAGCCATTCTAGTAGCTTTAATTGGCATTTCCCTATGACTAATGATATTATACATTTTTTCATGTGTGAGCCATATTCATAGATATTCTTTGATAAAATGCCTCTTCAAATATTTTGCCCATTTTTTATTGAGTTGCTTAACATCTTATGATTGAGGTCTAAGACTATATATATTTTGGGACAGTCCTGTATATGTTATGAGTTTTACAAATACTTTTTCCTAATTTCTTGTTTGTTTTTTCACTTTTTCAAGGATGCCTTTAGAAAGGCAGAACTTTTTATTTTTGGTGAATCCAATTTACCAATTTTATGTCTTTGAGATATTGATCTTAATGTCCTATAAAAGAAATATTTGCCTAACCCAAGATCTCAGAGATTTTCTCCTAAATTATCTGCAAAAACTTACTGTTTCAGTTCTTATGTTTAAATATTGCAAAATAGTTTGGTCATTTTTGGCCTTTTGTAATGCCATATATATTTATGAATCATTTCGCAAATTTCTGACAAGATAGGGCACGTTCAGGGTGGTATGGCCGTAGACTCATTTCACAAATTTCTGAAAAGTACTTGCTGGAATTTTGATAGGGATTAAAATGAATATATAGAGCAATTTGGGGAGAATTATCTTCTTAACAGTGTGAGTCTTACAATCCCTGAATGTGGAATGTCTCTCCATTTAATCAGATCTTTTAAAATTTCTCTCATCAATGTTTTGGACTTGCACATATCCAAGTATTATATTTCTTTTGTTAAGTTGATACATATTTATTTTTTTCAATGATATTGTAGATGAAATATTTTTCTTAATGTTAGATTCATATTTTTCATTGCTAGTAGAGTTTGATTTCTGTGTGCTCACCTTATGTCCTGCAAACATGCTGACCTTATTTATGTTTCTAAACCACAAGCTCACATTGTTTGAGAATAACAATTTCACTTCCTTTCTAATCTAGATCCCTTTTATTTCTCTTTCTTGCCTGATTATACTGGCTATATTATCCCATGTAATATTAAAATGAAATGGCAAAAGTAGACATACTTGCTTTGTTCTCAGTCTTATGGGAAAAGCCTTCAGTCTTTTACCATTAAGCATGATGATAACTGCAAATTTTTTTGTTTTTTAATGTCCTCTATTGAGGAAGTGTCCCTCTATTCAATGTTTCTTGAAAGATTTTATCATGAATGGGTGATACATTTTTTAATTGTCTTTATGCATCTATTGAGATAATCATTTGGATTGTGTCATTTATCTTATTAATATGATATATGATAATAATTGATTTTCAATTAAGACAATCTTACAATCTTAGAATAAATTACACTTGTGTTTAATTTGTTTATATTGTTAAATTCAATTTGCTAATATTTTGTTGTGGATTTTTGCATTTATATTCATGACCAGTATTGGTTTATAATGTTATTTTCTTGTCATATCTTTAGCTTTGGTATCAGGGTAATACTGACCTCGTAGAAAGAGCTAAGGTATTTCTTCCTACTCTATTTTCTGGAGGAGTTTGTGGAGTATTGGCATTATTTCTTTTTAAATGTGAAGCCATCTGGGCCTGGGCTTTTCTGTACAGAGAGATTTTAAATCACTAATTCAATTTCCCTACTTGTTATACTTCTATTAAGATTTTTATTCATTCTTGAGTCAGTTTTGATAATTTGTGTTATGAATTTACCAATTTTATATAAGCAATCAAATTTGTTAGCATGAAATTGTATTATAGTAGTCATTTATAATCCTTTTAATTTTTGAAGGGTCACTGGTGATGTCTGTCCTTTCATTTTAGTAATCTGTCTTTTTTTCTGTTCTTTTTTTTCTCTTGGTTAATCTAGCTAAAGGTTGTCAATTTCATTCATTATTTCAAAGAACTACCTTTGATTTCATTGATTTTTCTCTATTTTTGTTGTTTTGTTTTCTATTTTTTGGTGTTTGGCTCTAATCTTTATCATTTTTTCCTTTTCCTTGCCTTGGGTTGAGTTAACCCTTACCTTGTGAATTCTTAAGGTGAAGGAAGGCTTGGGTAATTGATTTTCTTCTTAAATACAGGTATATAAACCTATAGGTTTCTTCTATGAATGCTTTAACTGCATCCCATAAGTTTTTAAATATTTTCATTTTTTCTAGCCTTATTAAGATATGAGTGAAATTTGTATATATTTAAGGTATACAGTGTGATATTTTTGTATATTTATACATTGAAATGGTTTCCATAATACACTAATTAACATATGCATCACCTTACATAGTTACAAAGTGTGTATGTGTGTGAGTGTGTGTGTGTGTGTGTTGAGAATAATTGAGATTTACTATCAGCAAATTTCCAGTATACAACACATTGTTATTAACTATAGTCACCATGACATACATTAAGTCTCTCTAGAACTAATTTATCTCAGAACGTTTGTATTCTTTTCCCTTACCCCAGCCTCTGGCAACCACCATTCTCCTCTTAGTTACTATGAGTTCTTTCATTCTTTCGTTTGTTCATTTGTTAGTTCTCTCTCTTTCTCTCCCTCCCTCCATCCCTTCCTTCCTTTTAAAATTTCACATGTAAGTGAGATCATGTGATATTTGTCTTTCTGTGTCTAGCTTATTTCACTTAGCATAATTTCCTCCAAGCTCATCCATATTATGACAAAGGGCAGGATGTCCTTCTTTTAAAGGCTGATGAATATTCCATTGTATATGTATACATTTTCTTTATCGATCTGTTGAGGGACATTTAAATTGTTTCCATATCTCGGCCTCTGAGAATAATGCTGCAATGAACTTAAGAATGCATCTGTGATGGCTGTTGGTTTTCTCAGTGGTGAAAGCCGGCAGGCCCCTGGAGGTCCATGTGAAGGCAAACACTGTGGAGGAGGTCTGGGGCATCCACAAGGACAATTGGAGGTGAAGGCTGCTGGGATTCTCCTCAGAGAGGGCCACTGAGAACCTCAGTCACTCCTGCTATGCAGTTGATACTAGTTGCTCCTGCCCTCTGTCTTTGTTCCTAGCCATGTGTAGATATCTCAGCTGTGCTAGTCTTCCCAGTGATCTCAGTGGGATGAAACTCAAGTGGGTTCTTCATGCAGTGCTCTGAAAGGCTGGGGAAGCTGGTTACTCACCCTTCTCTCTCAGGCTGAGTTCCCTCTTGGTTCTGGGCAGTGCCAGCCTAGGGAATGGGATGATTCAGACAAAGTTAAAACTGTTCTTCCTACCTCTTTGTGCAGTTTTATTCAGGAATTTTTCTACTGTGATACTTCAGCTTCTTAGTTGGACTCCTGAACCTCACAGAAATATTTTCCTTTGTGGATGAGTGTCTAGTTGCTTTTTGTGGGGAACAGAGGCTGGAATCTCCACCATCATGCTGACATCCAAGTTCATTTTTATTTGGTTAAAATACTTTCTAGTTTTGACTCTGACCTATGGGTTACTTAGAAATTTATTGTTTAATTTCCAGACTTACGTGAAGTTCCCTTCTAATGTTGCAATCAATTAAATTTCATTGTAATCAGAAAATATACTTTGTATGATTTTAATCCCTTAACATTTATTCAGATTTGTTTTATGTTCTAGTTTTATGCTCTTTTCTAGAGAATTTTCCATGTGTGTTTGAAAATACTGTGTAGTCTGCTGTTTTTAGGTTGTATGATCTATAGCTATATGTTAGGTCAGATTGTTTTATAGTGTTGTTGAAGTCTCATATCCTTGGTGATATGCTGTTTCATTGGTCTATCCATTGAGATTGGGGGACAGGAGTCTCTAAATATTATTGTTAAATTGTCTATTTCTGCCTTCATTTTTGTCACTTTTTGCTTCATATATTTTGGGGCTGTGTTATTTGGTGTATATATGTTTATAATTGCTATACCTTCCTGCTCTGTTAATCATTCTTTCATTATAAAATGTCTCTGTTGGTCTTTGGTATTTTTTTATTCTTTAAGTCTATTTTAATAGATATTAATATAGCCATCCCAGCTCTCTTTAGATTATTATTTGCATGATAGATCTTTTTCCATCCTTTTACTTAAATTTTGTTTGTGCTTAGAGTCTAAATTTTGCCTCTTATAGGAAGCATATAATTAGATGTCTTTTATCCAGTCCGATAGCCTCTTCCTTTCAATTATTTACATTTAATGTAATTATTGATGTGGTAGGATTTATATTATGCACTATTTTATTTGTGTTCTATGTGTCTTTTTATTCCTCTGTTCCACCATTTTTTCTTTTTGTGTGTTAAATATATAGCTTAGCATTTAGAATCCTTTAACCTTCCTTTGACTATAATTCTGAGTTATTTTCTTAATGGTTGCTCTGGAGATTATAACATACATCTTAATTTAAGGAAATCCACTCCAGATTACTGTCAGTCTTTATTTCAATAGTACACAGAAGCTTTGTGCTGGCAGCTCCCACCCCCACTTATATGACATTATTGTCATTACAAATTATGTCTTTTACAAATTATAAGCCCATCAGCTCATTTTTGCAATTCTTATTTTATGCAATTTTCTTTTAATCAGTTCAAAAAAGAAGGGAGTTTTGGGACACCTGGGTGGCTCAGTTGGTTGAGCGTCTGCCTTCGGCTCATGTCATGATCCCAGAGTCCTGGGATTGAGTTCCATGTCGGGTTCCTTGCTCAGCAGGCACCTGCTTCTCCCTCTGCTTGCCCCTCCCCCCTGCTTATGCTCACTCTCTCTCTCTCTGACAAATAAATAAATAAAATTTAAAAATAAAGGGAGTTTTAAAATGTTAAACTGTCTTATATATTTATTTAGGTAATTACTTTTACATGTATTTGTATGGACCTGAGTTACCGTATAGGTCCATTTTTTTTAGTCTGAAATACTCCTTTGAATATTTTTTGTTGGGCAAGTCTGTTGGTGGCAAATTCATTCAGTCTTTCTTTATCTGAGAATGTTTTCATTCCGCTTTCATTTTTGGAGGATAGTATTTCTGGATATAGAATTCCTGATTGACAGTATTTTTATTCATCTCTTTGAATCTGTCATCTTGCTATCTTCTAACCACTATTGTTTCTGATGAGAAGTCTGCTATTTTATTGAGGATCTTTGGTAGTTGATCATTTTGCTCTTGTTGCTTTTAAAAGTTTTTTTTTTTTCTTTGACTTTCAACAGTTTGATTATGATGTATCTGGGTGGATCTTTTTGAGTTTATATCCTTGGAGTTTGTTGGGCTACTTGGAGGTGTAGATTAATGATTTTAGGAAAATTTGGACAATTTTTACAATTATTTACGATTTATTCAAATACATTTTCTGCTTTTTTCCTTCTCTTCTTTCTGGGACTGACATTATGCATATTTTGGTATACTTGCTGGTATCCTGCAACCCTTTGATACTTTTTTCTGTCATTGTCATCATCTCCTTCTTCTTCTCCCCCTCCTCCCCTTCCTCCCTCCCTTTCCTTCCCTTCTTCCTCTTCCTCCTCCTCCTTCTCCTTCATCTTTTCCTTAAACTGAATAATCACTATGGCTCTATCTTCAGGTTTGCCGATTTTTTTCTTCTGTCATCTCAAATCTATTGTTGAGTCTATCTTGTGAACTTTTCACTTCTGTTACTTTACTTTTCAACTCCAGAATTTCTATGTGGTTATTTTTTTTAATTTCTACGTCTTTATTAATATTATTTATTTGGCAGGGCAGTTCTTTTCATGGTTTAATTATTTCTGAATATTTCTTTTAGGTTTTTTTAACATATTTACAATACCCAATTTAAAGTCCACTAAGTCCAACATCTGGACCCCTCAGAGGCATTTTTAGTTGACTCTTTCGCCCTCTGTGTATGCCATTGTTTCTTGTATCTTTGTCAAAAATGAAAATATTACATAATATGTTGTAGCAACTTTGGAATCAAATTTCTCTCCTCCAGTGTTTTTTTGGTTGCTCCTAGCATATGTATTCCTTTCAGTGTGTAGCCACTGAGCTTTTTTTTTGTTCTTTGTTTTCTTCTTTTTATTTTTATTCTTCTTTTTCCTTTTAAGCCTGGATTCCTAGAGATTGCTCCTGGATCATTATTGCTTAATGGTTCACCAATGATTAGTTAGAACATTTCCTTAAATATCCTTTATTAAAAAGATTTTATTTATTTATTTATTTGAGAGAGAAAGAGAGTACACAAGGGGGAGAGGGAGAGGGAAGGGGCAAGAATCTCAAGCAAACTCTAAACTGAGAGTGGAGCCTGATGTGGTGTTCGATCCCACAACCCTGAGATCATGACCTGAGCTGGAGCCAAGAGTCAGATGCTTAACTGACTGAGCCACCCAGGTGCCCCAGAACATTTCCTTAAATATTGTGATCCAGTAAGTCTTCAGTGTTT
The DNA here is from genome assembly GCF_054177405.1 of Leptonychotes weddellii. Lineage (NCBI taxonomy): Eukaryota > Metazoa > Chordata > Mammalia > Carnivora > Phocidae > Leptonychotes > Leptonychotes weddellii. The sequence continues at coordinate 49,107,853 of NC_138381.1, read as the reverse complement.
TGCCAAGGATACTGTCACATTTCAGACATTCTACAGGTCAGCCTTAACTTTTACTTCCTGTTTGCATAGGGCCTCATGATGAGCCAGAAGTGGTAACTGGGGCCCACCCTTTTCCCAGTTCTTTCTGGACTTGCCAAGAACCCTGTGAATATGCATAGCCTTCTAGATATTGATGAACATGTCAGAAATTTTCAAAATACTCTATGGTGAACTAGTTTCTTTTAAGTTTTTAGCCAGTCTCTTGTTTGCCCCAGCTGAAAACAGACTTAGGCAGCTGTGATGTCAAGAATTCCTGTAGGTTGCTATTGATTTTGATAATTCCTTGGGCCTAGAGTTTTTTCTGTAGAGCCAAGCTCTGAGTCAGATCAAAAAATGACCAATGCCCAGAATGACCAGAGATTTTTTAGGGGGCTGCAAGTGTGGCTAGTATATTGACTGTGCTCTAGGAATGGGACTTCTAACAACTGTCCGAACAGATCAGTCTCTTTTGTTGGTTATGAGGCAGTTGGCTTTCCATGGTTACTCCTTCATGGATCTAGGGAAGGGACATGGAAGTAACCATAGCCCAAGTTAGCCACAGACCCAACTGTTCTTACCAAATTCAGTAGTCTTTCTTAAATAGGCATTTTTTAGCTTGTTCTGTGCTTTTGACTATTCTTTTTTTTAAATTTTATTTTATTATGTTATGTTAATCACCATACATTACATCATTAGTTTTTGATGTAGTGTTCCATGATTCATTGTTTGCATATAACACCCAGTGCTCCATTCAGTATGTGCCCTCTTTAATACCCATCACTAGGCTAACCCATCCCCCCACTCCCCTCCCTTCTAGAATCCTCAGTTTGTTTCTCAGAGTCCATAGTCTCTCATGGTTCATCTCCCCCTCCAATGTCTCGCCCTTCATTTTTCGCTTCCTACTATCTTCTTTTTTCTTTTAACATATAATGTAGTATTTGTTTCAGAGGTACAGGTCTGTGATTCAACAGTCATATAATTCACAGCACTCGCCATAGCACATACCCTCCCCAATGTCTATCACCCAGCCACCCCATGCCTCCCACCCCCCACCACTCCAGCAACCCTCAGTTTGTTTCCTGAGAATAATTCCTTGTATCAGTAAGATCATATGATACATGTCTTTCTCTGACTGACTTATTTAGCTTAGCATAATACCCTCTAGTTCCATCCACGTCATTGCAAATGGCAAGATTTCGGGGGTTTTGATGGCTGCATAATATTCCATTGTATATATATACACCACATCTTCTTTATCCATTCATCTGTTGATGGACATCTTGGCTCTTTCCATAGTTTGGCTATTGTGGACATTGCTGCTATAAACATTGGGGTCCATGTACCCCTTCAGATCACTACATTTGTATCTTTAGGGTAAATACCCAGTAGGGTAATTGCTGGGTCATAGGGTAGCTCTATTTTCAACTTTTTGAGGAACCTCCATACTGTTTTCCAGAGTGGCTGCACCAGCTTGCATTCCCATCAACAGACTAATCTTAGGTTTCTGAAGTTATTGGCATTGATAATATTTCCATTATTCATGTTGCTTTTGTCAGGGGAGGAGTGGATTCACTGAGATCTTCATTTCATCATTCCAGAAGTCTCACTTGCTATACTCTTTAACATTACAGATTGAAGACCTTCCTGGTCTTTTATTTGAGGAATGAGTTAAGTAAAAGACCCACTTCTTGGCTCATGGAGAAAAATGTCAGCAAATGCTGTTTAAAAACGTCTTTCTAAATGAAATTATACATTGTATATAATCTGATGGTACTTTTCAGTATCTTATATGTAATATCTATTAGTAAATCTGGCATAATTTTTGAAAACACTAAGAAAAGTTACATTGATAATGGAAATGTGATCTTTTAAAAAAATTAGCAATGTGGGATGCCTGGGTGGCTCAGTCGGTTAAGCGTCTGCCTTCGGCTCAGGTCATGATCCCAGGGTCCTGGGATCGAGTCCCGCATCGGGCTCCCTGCTCTGTGGGGAGCCTGCTTCTCCCTCTGCCTCTGTCTCTCTCTGTGTCTCTCATGAATAAATAAATAAAATCTTTAAAAAAAAAAATTAGCAATGTACTTTGGATTATATTGAAAAAATTTAAGCTCAAATTATGTAAAGGTAGAACTTTACATTAGTACTTTTCTCAAAGGAATTCTCATGATAAGTATAGGAAGAATGTATTCATGACAACAAAATCTGCTTTATATAATATACATTTGTGAACTAACATGTACACTGTTTTTTTTTTTTTAACTGAGATACACAAATTTACCCATAGGGGAAGACTAACAATATATTTTAATTAAATATAAACATTATGCTAATTGCTTTTATTTAATGGAAGATATGCTTTCTTACTCTACAGTTGCTTTCATAATTTTTCTATTGTGGAGGATTTTTTTGTACAAACTTTTTATTTTTAAGATTTTATTTATTTATTTGACAGAGACACAGCAAGAGAAGGAACACAAGCAGCAGGGGTGGGAGAGGGAGAAGCAGGCTCCCCATGGAGCAGGGAGCCCAATGTGGGGCTCGATCCCAGGACCCTGGGATCATGACCTGAGCCAAAGGCAGATGCTTAATGACTGAGCCACCCAGGCGCTCCTTGTACAAACTTTTAATTAAGAATTCAAACTTGATAGTTAATGATGATAAACAGAAATCTTTGGTAAGAAAATAGGTAACTCCTTCCTTTCTCAATACCAAATTCTCCCAGTTGTATGGAATCTCCTGTATAAAGCCAATACCAGCCACTTTAGTGAAAAGGGATTTCTTTCTATACCAACTACCAAACATGTGAGTGACATACTAAATATATGAGACACTTGATTTCTTTAAATTTTAGCACATTATATTATATGTACAGATTCTTAAAGGGGGAAAATGAGGCATTTACGATTACAGGCCATAGAGTTGTTCAGAGGAAGAATTGGACACTCTTGTGCCCGTGATCTTTTGTATATTACTCACTGGCGCTGTGGTCTTGGACAAGTCACTTTGCAGCTCTAAGACTCATTTACCTCATCTATTAAGTGGGGAGAATAATATCGCATAGAGTAGTTCTTGATTAATTAAAGTATTGAAGTATTTGGGAAATTCATCAAACCATGTAAGTTGAATAACGGATACTATAGCCTTGCCCTTGGAAGGAGTTCCTAGGCTTTAAAGGAAGTGAACAGTTTTAGCTTATGGACTTTTCACCTCATAGTCAGGGAAGGGTTAAAAGTAACAAGAAATATCAGCTGACAGGAAGAGGAATTAGTATCTAATACACTGTACCTGAAATCACTTAGTTTAAGGACAAATGGGCTTTGTCCTCTCGTTTTTTTCCTGAAGGTATTTTTCTACTATCAAATAGCAGAGAGTTTTTAATGATGGGCAGTATTTATGAATAAAGATTGAGATCTACATTTTCACCCCATGAAGAATGTATGTATGCTCCTTGAAAATGGATGTTTCTTCTGTATTCTCCAAAGTATCCATATCAAGCAAGCATTAAATAGATACTATTTTTGAGATTTAATCCAGTTACATGTTTTGAAAATGGTAATTAAACAAGTAGTACAACTAAAGAATAGAATCCAGTAATGCTAGAAGTTCACATAGCAAGTCTCACTTGGAAGATAGAAGCTTTTGTTGTCCCAGATGCTGACTTGTTTTGGCCATGAGACTAAAGTAAGTCCTTAGTGTGATTAGTGTCAGAGACACATGTGAAACTATATTGCATATGACTATAATGAAACAGACTGATGCAAATATTTTAAAAAAATAATCCTTATTAAACATGTTTATAAAAAGAATTACAGTAAATGATTACTCTGCACAGGAAAGAAAAAATGGACTTAAAATGAGTATACCCAAACTTCTTTATTACTTTTAACATAATATTTCTCCCTGGTATCTAATAACCAGTCCTGTAATTATTAGTCTTAATTCACTGGGCAGCAACAATGAATAAGTTACAATCTCTGGTATTAAGTTCAGTGGAATCCTTACTCAGTGGACCTATACTCTGTTCCTTTTTAAAATGGCATACCAAATGCTTATTAATTATGATAATAATAACCCAAGTGATTAGTGAATTTTCTTTTCAGAAGCAAATTTAAAAGTAGGTCTGGAAGAATCATACTGTGAGGGCATAATAACATTTATTCAGTAGAGGGACATTGAACTACCATTTTATTTATTTTAGAAAGAAAGCTGCTAGACAAAGGAGGATCTGTGAATGGAGATCATTGTTTGGATAGGCAGGGTCTTGTACAAGGAGTAATAATGGTGCCTTCTACTTTGCACATCTAGATGTTTTTTAAAGCATTTTACCTGCTTCCATGGAATAGCTTTTTGAAAAGCCATTCAAAGCTTGATGAAAGCCCAAAGAGGAACTGCCCTTTTTCTATTCTCCATTTTTCAGTGTAGATATTTCAGCATTCATTAAAACCCAACATGCAAGAACCATGAAAGAAACTGGCTTTCCACTGATGCTACAGAGAGAAACATGTAGGAGTGGTCTCAGGAAAAGCAGCCACACATGGAAAGAAATGGCACTTAAGTTATTTAACGCTGAAAGAAATTTGCAATGTACATGATGGAAATGTCATATAGCATATAATATATATGTATGCATATGAATATATACAGTATACAGATGTATACAGATACATGTTCTCTCATTTGTACAACAGAAATCCTTCTATTTTTGCAAATCAGACAGAGTCCGTCTGCTAAGCCTAAGCACTATAGGAAGGTAATGAGAACACTTCACCTTCTTTGCTGGAGATCAGACCCCCAAAATATGTGCTTATTCTGTCTTAAGAAACAAATACCAGCTAATATATTTTAGTCCCTGCTAATTTCCAGACTCCTAACTTCTGACTGACAACCTGTGTGCTGAGCTTGACCTCAGAGTCCAGCTGGCTCTCCACCTTTACTAGCTTATCTGCCTGTTGCATAAGCAGCCTTTGCCTTGTCCTTTCTTATTTATACATGGCCTGATTCTCTTGCCCATTTGGTTTTCATTTCCTTAGCTTTTTGTCCCTGTGCATCTGAACTCTGGCGTTTTTATTGTAACAGAGGACTGATTTTGTCTCTTTATGCCTAGAATACATTTGTCAGCAAACCATAGATTCATTGAACCATCTAGGTCCTGCTCACTAAAATAAAAAGCTATGAGATTAAAATATTCTGTAGAAATTAAAATATATTTTTATATATTCAATATAAGAAAATAATAAAATATACAATGATACTAGCTACCATGTATTAAAATTCTACTGTATAGGAAGTACTTTGTATGTTTATCTCCTTTCATCTTTACAGAACCGCATCAGTTATTGTCATTGTGATGCAGTTTACAGAGAGCTAAGGATTAACGCTAAGCATATAGGTAGTAAGTAATAGGGAAGAGATTCCAACTCAGATTTCTCTTCTGTGTCAAGGGTACTTTTCATAAAACTTAGGGAATCTAGAAAACAATTATTGTGATATTTCAGTGGAAGACAAATCTTGTCAGTAAAGGTAAAGCAGAAGACAAAAACCTCCCATTTTCTGACCAGTGGCTTCGTTAACATGGTTAGTAAACTCATTACCTATAGTTAACTATACCACTTTGTCCTTCCTAAGGACCAATCTGAGATCAACAGCCATGAAGTCCAGAAGAATTAAAGGAAGAAAAATCATCCTTGACTCTTCCCTCTCCTGCATCATCTTTACTGTTTTGTGTATGTCTTCTCTTGACCACTTGATAAACTTCAGTTCAGCCTTCAAGGAAGTTCCTCTTAATCTCCTTTGTCTTTATGCTCAACTCCCAGCTACACATGGGGACAATTAAGTCCTCTACACTGTGCTTCTGTTGCACTGAGTCCATATTTCTATCATACTTTATGTAATTCTTGCTTCTTCCATTATTAGGTAAACCTGAGAACAAGCATGTTCTTTTTCATGTTTGTATCTCCAGTGAGATAGAGCAGTAACCAGGCATAAATGAATAAATTAAAGCCTTGAAGAGGAACAACCTGCTAATTGTCAAACTCAATGATATAATAAGAACCATTGAGATTGTATGACTTTTCCCTAAGTTGTAAACTTCAACACCTAATTTCATCTTCTCTACTCCAAATTTCAGAGAGATTCCCAAATAAAATTTCTAGTACCAATATGTACTTACCAATTCTATTGAGATATAATCTACATTGCATACAATTAACCCACTTAAAGTATACAATTCATTGTTTTTTTAAATATATTTACAGTTGTGTAACCATTAACACAATCTAATTTTAGAACATTTTCATCACCTAAAAAAACAAAACAAAACAAACTAACAGTCACTCTCTTTTACCCTTACATTGTCCCTATTCCAGCCCTGGAAAATCATTAAAATGTAAAATACATAGAGATTTGCCAATTCTGGGCATCTCATATAAACATAATCGTACATACAGGTCTTTTCTGTCTGACTTCTTTCATTCAGCATAATGCTTTTTTTCCTTTTCAAATTTTTATTTAAATTCTATTTAGTTAACACAGTGTAATATTTGGTTTCAGGAGTAGAATTTAGTGATTCCTCACTTACATCACTTACATATAATACCTAGTACTCATCCCAACAAGTGCCCTCCTTAATGCCCATCTCCCATTTAACCCATCCCCCAACCACCTCCCTCCATCAACCCTCCATTTGTTCTCTATCATTAAGAGTCTCTTATGGTTTGATTCCCTCCCTTTCTTTTTTTCCTTCTCATATGTTCCTATGTTTTGTTTCTTAAATTCCACATATGAGTGAAATGATACAGTATTTGTCTTTCTCTGACGTATTTCACTTAGCATAATACCCTCTAGCTCCATCCACATCATTGCAAATGGTAAGATTTTATTCATTTTGATGGCTGAGTAGTATTCCATTGTGTGTATGTGTATGTCCATACACACACACACACACACACACACACACACACACACACACATGCACCTCTTTATCCATTAACCAGTCGATGGACATTTGGGCTTTTTGTGTAGTTTGGCTATTGTTGATAATGCTGCTATAAACATTTGAATGTACCCCTTCAAATCACTATTTATGTATCCTTTGGATAAATACCTAGAAGTGCAATTGCTGGATCATAGGGTAGTTCTATTTTAACTTTTTTAGGAACTTCCGTACTGTTTTCCAGAGTGGCTGCACCAGTTTGCATTCCCACCAACAGTGTAAGAGGGTTCCCCTTTTTCCACATCCTCACCAACATTTCTTATTTCCTGTGTTGTTCATTTTAGCCATTATGATGGCTGTGGGGTGGTATCTCATTGTTGTTTTGATTTGTATTTCCCTGATGATGAGTGATGTTGAGCATTTTTTCATGTGTCTGTTAGTGATTTGTATGTCTTCTTTGGAGAAATGTCTGTTTATGTCTTCTGCCCATTTCTTGACTGGATTATTTGTTTTTTGGCTGTTGAATTTGATAAGTTCTTTACAGATTTTGGATACTAGCCCTTTATCAGATATGGCATTTGCAAATAGCTTCTCCCATTCCATAGGCTGCCTTCTAGTTTTGTTGTTTTCTTCACTGTGCAGAAGCTTTTTATCTTGATGAAGTCCCAATAGTTAATTTTTGCTTTTGCTATCCTTGCCTCCAGTGACATGTCTTATAAAAGAAGTTGTTATGGCCAAGGTCAAAGAGCTTACTACCTGTGTTCTTCTCTAGGATTTTGATGGTTTCCTGTCTTACATTTAGTTCTTTCATCCCACTTGAATTTATTTTTGTGTATGGTGTAAGAAAGTGATCTAGTTTCATTCTTCTGCATGTTGCTGCCAGTTTTCCCAACACCATTTGTTGAAGAGACTTTTTTTTTTTTTCTTTCCTGCTTTGGATATTCTTTACTGCTTTGTCAAAGATTAATTGACCATGGAGTTGAGGGTCCATTTCTGGGTTCTCTGTTCTGTTCCATTACTTTATGTATTTGTTTTTGTGCCAGTAGCATACTATCCTGATGACTACAGCTTCGTAATATGGCTTGAAGTCTGGAATCATGATGCCTCTAGCTTTGTTTTTCTTTTTCAGGATTGCTTTGGCTATTTGAGGTCTTTTGTGGTTCCACAGAAATTTTAGGATTATTTGCTCTTGCTCTGTGAAGAATGCTGGTGGTATTTTGATAAAGATTGCTTTAAATGTGTAGATTGCTTTGGGTAGTATAGAAATTTTACCAAAGTTTGTTCTTCCAATCTGTGAGTATGGAATGTTTTTCCATTTCCTTGTGTCCTCTTCAATTTATTTCATCAGTTTCTATAGTTTTTTGATTAGATTTATTTCTAGGTATCTTATGGGTTTTGGTATAATTGTAAATGGGATTGATTCCTTGATTTCTTTTTCTGCTGCTTCATCACTGGTCTATAGAAATGCAACAGATTTGTTGATTTTATATCCTACAACTTTGCTGAATTCATGTATTAGTTCTAGCAATTTTTAGGTGGAATCTTTTGGGTTTTCCACATGGCGTATCATGTCATCTGCAAAGAGTGAAAGTTTGACTTCTTCCTTGCCAATTTGGATGCCATTTATTTCTTTTCCTTGTTTGATTGCTGAAGCTAAGACATCCAGTACTGTATTAAATAGTAATGGTGAGAGTGGACATCCCTGTCTTGTTCCTGACCACTGAAGAAAAGCTCTCAGTTTTTCCCCATGGGGATGTTATTAGCTGTGAGTCTTTCATTTATGGCCTTTATGATGTTGAGGTATGTTCCCTCTCTCCCTACTTTGTTGATGGTTTTTATCAAGACTCGATGCTGTATTTTGTGAAATGCTTTTTCTTCATGTATCAAGAGGATCATATGGTTCTTATCGGTTCTTTTATTAATGTGGTGTATCACGTTGATTGGTTTGCAAATATTGAACCACCCCTGCAGCCCAGGAATAAATCCCACTTGATCATGGTGAATAATCCTCTTAATGTACTGTTGGACTCAGTTTGCTAGTGTCTTGCTGAGAATTTGCATCCATGTTCATCAGGGATATTGGCCTATAATTCTCCTTTTTAGTGGGGTCTTTTTCTGGTTTTGGAATCAGGGTAATGCTGACAGTGTAGAATGAGTTTGGAAGTTTTCCTTCCATTTCTATTTTTTGGAACAGTTTGGGAAGGATAGGTATTAAATCTTCTTTAAATGTTTAGTAAAATTCCCCTGGTAAGCCATCTGGCCCTGGAATTTGTTTGTTGGAAGGTTTTTTGATTACTGATTCATTTCTTTTTTTTTTTTTTTTTTATTTATTTGACAGAGAGAGACACAGTGAGAGCAGGATCACAAGCAGGGGGAGAGGGAGAGGAAGAAACAGGCTTCCCGCGGAGCAGGGAGCCCGATGTGGGGCTCGATCCCAGGACTCTGGGATCATGACCTGAGCTGAAGGCAGACGCTTAACGACTGAGCCACCCAGGCGCCCCCTGATTCAATTTCTATGCTGGTTACGGGTCTGTTCAGATTTTCTACTTTTTCCTGTTTCAGTCTTGGTAGTTTATATGTTTCTAGGAATTTGTCCATTTCTTCCAGATTGCCCACTTTATTGGCATATAGTTTTTCATAATATTCTAATTGTTTGTATTTCTGTGGTATTGTTTGTTATCTCTCCTCATTCATTCATGATTTTATCTATTTGGGTCCTTTATCTTTTCTTTTTGGTAAGTCTGGCTAGGGGTTTATCAATTTTATACTTCTTTGAGAGAATGGCTTTGGGAAGTCAATGGCTTTGGAAAGGAGTTTTTCTTGTGCAATCCCCTGAACACTGCTTTCACTCTTTCTCTCTTACTCCTCTCTCTGTGATCAGGGCTCCTTCCCCTCATCACCCACATTTCTTCTCTCCCTCAAATCAACTCCCCGGAGCTCCTACCTTCCATGATGTGACCATTTTTCTACCTCTAATTATTCAGTTTGTTCTATCAGTCCTTAGATCAATTTCTTGGGTATTGAGAATGATTTGATATTTATCTATCTGTGTTTGAGGGAGGAGCCAAACGTAGGGTCCCCCTAATCCTCTGCTGTCTTAACTCCTATCCTCACTCAGAATAATATTTTCAGGGTCTATCGATGTTATAGCTTGCATCAGTGATTTGTTCCTTTCAGTGGCTGAGTAATATTCCAGTGTATAGGTATACTACATTTTGTTTATCCATTCATCAACTGATGGATATTTGGGTTGTTTCCACCTCTTGGCTGCTATGCATAATGGTACTATAAATGTTCATGTACACATTTTTTTTTGTGAACATATGTTCTTATTTCTTGAGTAGATAACTAAAAATGGAATTGATTAGTCATACAGTAACTCTATGTTTAACTCATTGGAAGAACCACTAAACTTTTTTTGTGGCAAAAAATTGTTTTACATTTTATATTCCCACCAGCAAGATATGAGGGTTCCAGTTTCTCTACATCTTCACTAACACTTTTTTGTATAAAACTTTTTGATTCAAACATCATAGTAAGTATAAAGTGGTATCTCAATGTGGTTTTGATTTGTATTTCCCTGATGGCTTATGATGTTGTATATCTTTTCAGGGGTTTATTACACATTTGCATATCTTCACTGGAGAAATGTTTCTCTAGATTTTTTGCCCACTTTTTAAATTGGGTTATTTGACTTTTTATTATTGTGATGTACAAGTTCTTTACATGTTCTGAATACAAGTCACTTATCAGATACATGATTTGCAAATATTTTCTCTCATTTTGCATCTTGTATTTTTACTTTCCTGATTGTGTCCTTTGAAGCACAAAAGTTTCTAATTTTGATGAAGTCCAATTTATCTATTTTTTTTTTCCATGCAATACATGCCCTGTTTAATACCCATCACCAGGCTAACCCATCCTCCCACTCCCTACCCTTTGGAATCCTCAGTTTGTTTCACAGAGTCCATAGTCTCTCATGGTTCATCTCTCCCTCCGATTTCAACCCCCTTCATTTTTCCCTTCTCTACTATCATCTTCTTTTTTTTTTTTTTAAACATATAATGTATTATTTGTTTCAGAGGTACAGGCCTGGGATTCAACAGTCTTACACAAATCACAGCGCTCACCAAGCACATATCCTCCCCCATGTCTTTCATCCAGCTACCCCATCCCTCATACCTCCCACCACTCCAGCAACCCTCAGTTTGTTCCCTGAGATTAAGAATTCCTCATATCAGTGAGATCATATGATACATGTCTTATTCTGATTGACTTATTTCACTTAGCATAATACCCTGTAGTTCCATCCACGTCATTGCAAATGGCAAGATTTGGGGGTTTTTTGATAGCTGCATAATATTCCATTGTATATATATACACCACATCTTCTTTATCCATTCATCTGTTGATGGACATCTTGGCTCTTTCCGTAGTTTGGCTATTGTGCACATTGCAGCTATAAACATTGGGATGCACGTACCCCTTCAGATCCCTACATTTGTATCTTTGGGGTA
>NC_138381.1:49065453-49095890 GCF_054177405.1 Leptonychotes weddellii | reverse complement strand
CCACACTCCATGCTCATCCGGCCTGGGACCAAGTGTTTCTATCTCTGGCACATGACCCCCTGTGGAGTCTCCAAACCCAGCAGATCCCTGTGGTGCTCCCACGCCGCTCCTCCCAGGGGAGGAAGGGGAGTCTCCCCGGATCTGCCGCTTGTTGGGTCCCTGCTAGAAAAGCAGTGGCCCGACTCTGCGGCGGATCACGGTTTATGGTAACCCTGAACTGAGAGCCCACTCCTCGGCTCTGGCTCTGCAGCCGGCTTCCCTGCTCTGATACCTGGGAGCTCTGCTGCACTCAGGCACCCCCGGTCTTTCTGTGACCCCGAGGGTCCTGAGACCACACTGTCCCAGCAACAGTGCCACCCCCCACTTAGCCACTGGAGTGACGTCCCTCAGCAGAGCCGACTTCTAAAAGTTCCAATTTTGTGCTCTGCTGCTCTATCACTTGCTGGTAGCGGCTGTCGGAGGCTCCCTCCCCCACCGTCTATCTTCCCGAATATCACCTTGGATTCAATTCTTCACACGTCCTACCTTCCATAAAGTGGTCACTTTTCTGTTCAGAGAGTTGCTGCTATTCTTTTCTTCAATCTCCTGTTGACTTCATAGGTGTTCAGAATGGTTTGTTCCCTATCTGGCTGAATTCCTGGCACCAGATGAAATTTAAGTCTCCTACTCCTCCGCCATCTTGCTCCTCCTCTCCTATCTATTTTTTTCTGTTGTCACTGTGGTTTTGGTGTTTTTAAGAAGGCTTTGCCCAACTCAAAATCATGAAGATTTACTTCTAAGAGTAAGATTTTCTTATAAACTTTGATCAGTTGATATCCAGTGGATATCCAGTTGTTGAACTGAATTACAGTTGAATTGTCTTGGCACCATATCACCAATATAATTTTAATAAATGGATAATATATTCATTAAAACCAGCAAAAACAAAAATTATTGACCTGAATAGTGACGTTAGGCCCCTAATTCCTTTTTCTCTTTTCCATTATTACCACATGAAACCAGGACCTTAAAAGCCATAATGTGAATCACTTTATTAACATTTTTGGAATGAAGCTATAAAAACCGAAAACTTTATTGGTCCTTTAAATTTTCTCTTTGCTCTTGAATCCAAAATGCAGTCAGTCTCTCATTTAGCAGCTTAAGTAATCGATGCATAAGCACTTAAGTGTTTGATTCTTTAATATCATCTCTGTAATTTAGCTCCATTATGTCCACATCAACTGAATATGTAATAAATATGATGAATGACTTCCAGATAGTCTGTTTTCACAGATGGGATTTATTTCTCACAACTACGTAGTCTATAGTGATTTGATATAGTTCATATATTGTTCATGTGCTATAATGCAACACGTCTATTTTCAAAAAGACTTACCCGTAACTATGAGAAATATAATGAACTATATTCCAGTGTATCAGTTTGTTTTCTTCAGAATCTTTTGGCCACTGCATACATAACCCTCCCCACCAAAAAAAAAACCATATTTGATGTTTTTTAAATTACTATTGGACTGAATAAATATATTTTTTGGCATCATTGAGACTAGATATTATAGTACAAATTAAAAACCGTATTCCTTGGGGATTTTTATTCCTTGGGTCAACAGGTAAAAGAAAGGAGCTCTAAAAAATAAACCCATTAAAAAATAATTTAACTCTTAGAAAAGTACAGCATAGGGAATATAGTCAATAATTATTGTATGGTGACAAATGGTGACTACACTTATTGTGGTGAGCATTGAGTAATATATAGAATTGTCAAAGGAATATGGTGTACACCTGAAACTAATATAACATTGTACATTATAGTTCAATTTTAAAAATGTGTGTTTCATAAAAACAAAAAAAAATTCAACTTGTAGAAGAAAACCTAGGGCAAAAGCTTCATGACATTGAATTTAGCAATGATTTATTGGATATGATACTGTAAGCATGGAGAATAACAAAAAAAATAGATAAATCAATTATCAAAATTAAACCTTTTTGTGCATCAAAAAATATTATTCAGAGTAAATAAGCAACCCACAGAAAGGGAATAAAATATTTTCAAGTCACAGGTCTATTTAGATATTCAGAATATATAAAGAACTTCTAAAACTCAGCAACAAGAACAACAAAACAACAAATAACCCAATTAAAAGATGGGCAAAGGATATGAATAGACATTTCTCCAAAGAAGATTAAAAAATGGCCAGTAAGCCCATGAAAATATTTTCAGTATCCCTAATAATTAGGGAATGCAAATCAAAACAATAATGAAGTACCAATTCATACATATTAGGTTGGCTATTATCAAAACATCAACAATGAAACAAAAAATAACATGTTGGCAAGGATTTGGAGACATTTGAACCCTGTGTTGCCAGTGGAAATGTAATGCTGTAGGCTCTATGAAAAAAGGTATGACAGTTCCTTAAAAAAAAAATTGAAAATAGAACTAACATATGATGCAGCAATTCCACTTGGGTATACAGCCCAAAGAATTGAAAGCAGAAACTCAAACAAATATTTGTACACTCATGTTTTCAACAGCATTATTCACAATAACCAAAAGGTGGAAGCAACACTGAATGAATAAACAAAATGAGGTATATACATAAAATGGAATATTATTCAGCCTTAAAAAGGGATGGAATTCTGATACATGTTGCAACAAGTATGAACCTTGAAGACGTTATGCTAAAGGAAATAAACCAAATACAAAAGGACAAATACTGTATGGTTCTACTTATATGAGATACCTAGAATAGTTAAATACATAGAGAAGTACAATGGTGGTTGCCTGGAACTGGGAGGAGGAATGGGGAGTTGTTCAATGTGTGCAGAGTTTAAGTTTAGAAAAGTAAAGTTCTGGAGATAGATAGTGATGATGATAGCACATCTCCTTCCCTTCCCCCTCCCACCTTCCCTTTTCCTTCCCTCCCTCTTTCTTTTCTTCTTCTTCTTCTTCTTTTTTTTTTAATTTCCTTCCTATCTGTCTACCTACTTATCATCCAACCATCTACCTTCCTACCTATCTGTCATCTATTTATCATGTTTCTAATTATGGAAGTACCTATTCTGGTACTTCCAATTTGGGGACTTTTTGTCTCATTTATGATTACAATTACTAAGCATAATGTAGTTTATTCCTTTACTGTTAGCTGTTTAGGTTGTTTCTTATATTGCATTATAATAATGTTGTGATGAACATGTTTATACACACATTTCTACATATATTTATTTAACAAATGTTCATTCAATACTATGTATATGTTTTAAGTGCTTAACGATCAACTCACTTCAGACTCAAAGCAACACTTTGAGGCAGGTCCTATTATCATCCACATTTTACAGTTGAAGAAACTAAGAAACAAAGATATTAAGTAACTTCCCTAAGGTCATACAGCAGTTAGATTTAAACTCTAGCAATCCAGTGCTCCAGCATTCATGCTCTTAACCATTATAGTAGGCTGCTTGTTATTTATTTGAATAATTTCCCAGAAGTGTACTGAATTAAAGAATGTGAAAATTTTAAACTTTTCCTTGTAGCTATTATCCAATTTATTTCCAGAGTATTTGGATCAACTTAAAATCTCACCAAAAGTATTTGGAGATGTCACTTTGTCTTGCCAACTATGGATTTTTTTTAATGGTAGATCTAATGTTTTAAATCCAGGCCTTAAATTATTAGTTGTTAAGGACATTTCTCACTTGAAGTTCTCTTGTGAATTTTTCTGTGCCCATTATTCTATTCTTACTAAGTGTAAAGATGCTCTGATCTATTGAATATGTTAATGATTTTTCTCTTAAAAGTAATACAAGTTGTTTTCCTCAGTAGGAACAATTTTATTACTCTAGCTACATATTGCTAAACTGCTTTATATAACACCTTTGTAAATTTACATGCAATAGTGTATGAAACATGAAAAAGCAAGCCAAGCTGCTGCCCAGGGCCATCATCTTGTCCAGTCTGCATAGCGGACTATCCTTCCATTGTTCCTTCTCCCCCTTGACTTGTTTCTCATCACCCTCTCTCTCTCCTAAGCAGAATGAGATGCTAGAATGTAATTTCAAAACATGCTTACATTTTTTTCACGTTTTTCAATGGCAAAGAAAAAAAGTTAAACTAAAATTCTTAGCAAAGGACAAAAAGCTTTTCATGATTTTTTCTCATCTTTTCTAGATGCATCATTTCTCACCTTCCTCTGCCATCTGTAGTTCTGCTTCTTCTGCCCTCCATGTAAACAGCCGTACTGCACCACAAGCATTTCCAGTGATGCCAAGCTGCTTCTTACTGTGATGCTTCCACTCATTGGTTCCACTCATCTCCTCCTTCCCTGTGCCAGGCTACTCAGGCCTGAAGAGTGAATCTCTCATCATTGGAACTTACCTCCCCTATCACCTTTTGCTTCCTGTCCCCCCATCTCTTCATTGAGAGAGAAATGAGGACTATTCCTTTGTTGCTTTCAGTGGGCTCCATATTTACTCCCATTGCAGAACTTCATAGCATTTACTTTGTAGAAGAGCCTGTTAAGTCTACAATAGCTGGACTAATTCCTCTATGCCTTTTTTAATTTATTTTATTTTTATTTTATTTTATTTTTTAAAGATTTTATTTATTTGACAGAGAGACACAGCGAGAGAGGGAATACAAGCAGAGGGAGTGGGAGAGGGAGAAGCAGGCCTCCCATGGAGCAGGGAGCCCGATGTGGGGCTCGATCCCAGGACCCTGAGATCATGACCTGAGCTGAAGGCAGACACTTAACGACTGAGCCACCCAGGCG
This sequence comes from Leptonychotes weddellii, assembly GCF_054177405.1. NCBI lineage: Eukaryota > Metazoa > Chordata > Mammalia > Carnivora > Phocidae > Leptonychotes > Leptonychotes weddellii. The sequence continues at coordinate 49,091,124 of NC_138381.1, read as the reverse complement.
TCCCTGCCTTTTTTTTTTTTTAAGGTAGGTTCCACATCCTAAGTATGTAGCCCAACATGGGGCTTGAACTCATGACCCTGAGATCAAGACCTGAGTTGAAATCAAGAGTTGGTAGCTTCACTGACTGAGCCACCCAAGCACCCCTAATTCCTCTATGCTTCTTAGTGCCCTAACCAATCAATGTCATACAGACAACAGGTGTGAATAATTGACACTTTTTATCTCTAGTCATCTGACTAGGTTTGCCATTTATTAGCTTTGTGGTCCCTCTGAACTAGTTTCCTAATCTGCTAAAAGAATGAAAGTGTGACAAAAATTGGTTCATAGGTTGTTTTGAACCTTATACAGGATAATATTTGTGGTGTCATGTTAGAGTTATTTAATAAATGTTTAGCATGTTACATTCTATAGGGGAGTCTAAATTTGTTTTTTGTTTTTTTTTATGTTCTACTTATCTGAAATAACAGAAAACTGTACATTTTTGCCCCTTCAATGTTATTTCCCTTTTTATTGAATATGAAAAAATTATGCTTTCTCGTTTCCATATTCAAACTGTACAACCTTTATTTACTAAAGGGTTTATATTACATATGAGTATGAAAATAATTGTTCCTCAACTCATGTTTGGGTGTTATCATGTGGAGCAGAGAAGCTGACTTCATTAATTCTGGCCTGTTGTAAAAGAACAACATAATATATTTTAAAATGCTGATAATTAAAAATAATATCTGGTTTCCTTAAACCTACCTTTGACATATTCACTTTGGGCTCCTTTCACATCGGTTTGTTGCTTAGAGGATTAATACCCATTGTCATTTGGAATTTCCACAAATATAGTTATAAAACATCCTTCTTTATTTCACTACCTTGTGAGTGAAAATGATTTCTAAATCTGGTGAGATCTACTCCTCCTCAGAGAGCCCTCCCTGGGGATCCTGTACATTCTAGAATATGGTGCTATTGAGTTCCACTTGAATTTTCAAGCCCATTACATCTGAGTGATGGTCAGCTGGGTGAATAGAAAAAAATTTCCTACTTGCAGTTTTGTTTGTGTGTGTGCACCCAGCAAAAAATTTTTTATAGCTGCCACTTATTTAAAACCCTGAAAACATTTTTAAATGTTAGTTGAGAAACATTGCTTTACATCTGTATGACACATGGTTGTACCACATATTTAAGATGGACTTCTAAGGAATGTAAATCTAAAATTAATATTTTTTAAAGAGGTACTTTTCTGGATGGATTTTTCCTCTTTCCCACAACATCTATATGGGTTTAGCAATGATTTTGAATTCAATTCATTGAATTGAACAATGAAACATTCTCTGGGATCCAACCATGGTCTTTGTTAAATGGTATCACTTTGAACATTTTTCCAATTCACAGTACTTTAAGACCGTCCTTTTCAAAAGCAAAGGTCTATTCTTGTTGTGAATACAGTGTACCCTGCATAGTTTTTCATTGCTTCCTAGGAAAGCTGTAAGAATTACGAAAGTTATTTTTAGTCCAAATAACTCTCAAAGACATCTTTCATCTGTCCCAGTCATTCACATTTGTCATTTATTTCAGAGTTCCTTTTACATTAGCTCCATTCTGTTAGAATTTAGATGAACAAGGACAAAGTTGCATGGGCAAAGGTGAGGAAAAGTTAAAAGGATTGTCATTTAAATTGCCTTCCTTTAAATTGCCTTCCTTTACCTACTGCTTGAAGAAAAGTCTCCTTTCTTTGAGTACAGTGTTGCTATTATATACCATTTGCATTTTAGTCAGGGACTGAAATAACAGAGTGCAGAGATCCCAGAATAGTGTGAACCAGTTTTTTAAATGCCTTGGAGTAATTTTCATAATACCCTGGAACATGATTTTATGGATATATATGATGTCCGGGATGACAGGAACCAGATAAAGATGCTTGCCTTTCAGATTTGACAAAATTGATTTATTTGCCTAAGGAAAGCCCTAAGAAGGTATCATCCTGATCGTAACCACAACCAGATGCAGTGCCCAATTACCATACACTGTATGTACTGAAGGGCTTGATTATTCCTGTGCAGATGCACTGCCAACTTCAGCTCAGCAGAAGGGGAGACAAGACACTGCATGGCAATGTGAAATAGTGGCTTCCGTTGACCATTCAGTCCTTAAGACAGGGTGACAGCCACAAAGCAAGCTGTATTTATTGCTATTGGCTTTAGTCCAAGTCTCCAGGGCTAGCTTACGTCTGTTCTAACATTCTTTACCAAGGGTCAGCAGCTGCAGAAGCAGAGGGTTAATTTGCTAACGCTGTTTTTCCATCATGATGGTGGAGATAAATGTCATGTATTAAAAATGAGCACGGGGAACTCCCCTTCTCCATATATCTCCTGTAGACCTTATGCCAATTGCACTCATGCGACAAATAAGCAGCTCTTGAAAATTCCAGTACTTTTGGATGGAAAGATCAGAGCTGTTGTAACTAAACAAACATGGGTTCGCTCCTCAGTGAGTCAGAAACTGCACCAGGTTGCATTGTCACACGCAAAAATCTTTATTTGCAGCAAATAAGGAGATCACCAGGAATGGCTTCCAAAGCCATGACTCCCTGAGCAAGGGTGGATGGTTCCTTTTATTTAGGGTTAGGATGAATATATATATATATATGTGTGTGTATACACACATCATTCTATATGAATATATATGTAATTCTATAGCATATATATATATGCTATATATATATTGTTTATTGATTTATTTAAATTCAATTTAGTTAACATGTACTATATTATTAGTTTCAGGGGTAGAATTTAGTGATTCATCAGTTGCATAGAACACCCAGTGCTCATTACATCAAGTGCCCTCCTTAATGCCCATCACCCAATTACCCATCCCCCCACCCATCTCCCTTCCAGCAACCCTCAGTTTGTTCCCTATAGTTAAGAGTCTCTTAGGGTTTAACTCCCTCTCTGTTTTCATCTCATTTTTCCTTCTTTTCCCCTATGTTCATCTATATTATTTCTTAACTTGCACATATGAGTGAAATCGTATGGTAATTTGTCTTTCTCTGATCGACTTATTTTGCTTAGCATAATACCCTCTAGTTCCATCCACATCATTGCAAATGGCAAGATTCCATTCTTTTTGATGGCTGAGTAATATTCCTGTGTATATGTGTGTTTGTGTGTGTATATACACCCCACATCTTTATCCATTCATATGTTGATGGACATAGGGGCTCTTTCCATATTTTGGCTATTGTGGACATTGCTGCTATAAACATTGGGATGCATGTGCCCCTTTGAATCACTATTTTTATATCTTTGGATAAATACCTAAAAGTGCAATTGCTGGATCATAGGGTAGTTCTATTTCAACTTTTTGAGGAACCTCCAAACTATTTTCCAGAGTGGCTGCACCAGTTTGCATTCCCACCAACATCTGTCGTTTCCTAGGTTGTTCATTTTAGCTATTCTGACTGGTGTGAAGTAGTATCTCACTGTGGTTTTGATTTGTGTTTCCCTGATGATGAGTGATGTTGAGCATTTTTTCATGTGTCTGTTAGCCATCTGTTTGTCTTCTTCGGAAAAATGTCTATTCATATCTTCTGCCCATTTCTTGGCTGGATCATTTTTTTGGGGGGGGGGGTGTTGAGTTGATAAGTTCTTTACAGATTTTGGATACTAGCCCTTAATCTGATATGTCATTTGCGAATATCTTCTCCCATTCCGTAGGTTGCCTTTCGGTTTTGCTGATTGTTTCCTTTGCTCTGCAAAAGCTTTTTATCTTAATGAAGTCCCAATAATTCATTTTTCTTTTGTTTCCCTTGCCTCTGTAGAGGTGTCTCGCAGGAAGTTGCTGCAGCCAAGGACAAAGAGGTTGCTGCCTGTGTTCTCTAGGATTTTGATCGTTTCCTGTCTCACATTTAGGTCTTTCACCCACCTTGAATTTATTTTTGTGTATGGTGTAAGAAAGTGATCTAGTTTCATTCTTCTGCATGTGGCTGTCCAGTTTTCCCAACACCATTTGTTGAAGAGACTGTCTTTTTTCTTTTTTTCTCTGCTTTGGATATTCTTTCCTGCTTTGTCAAAGATTAGTTGACCATGGATTTGAGGGTCCATTTCTAGAGACTCTATTCTGTTCCATTGATCTATGTGTCTGTTTTTGTGCCAGTACCATACTGTCTTGATGATTGCAGCTTTGTAATACAGCTTGAACTGCAGAATTGTGATGCCTCCAGCTTTGGTTTTCTTTTTCAACATTACTTTGGCTATTCAGGGTCTTTTCTGGTTCCATACAAATTTTAGAATTGTTCCAGCTCTGTTAAAAAATGCTGGTGGTATTTTCATAGGGATTGCATTGCATGTGTAGATTGTTTTGGGTAGCCTAGATATTTTAACATTTTTCTTCCTCCAATCCATGAGCATGGACTGTCTTTCCATTTCATTGTGTCTTCCTCAATTTCTTTCAAACTGTTCCATAGTTTTCAGAGTACAGATCCTTCACTGCTTTGGTTAGGTTTATTCCTAGGTATCTTATGGTTTTTGTGCAATTGTAAATGGGACTGTTTCCTTGATTTCTTTTTCTGATGCTTCATTATTGGTATCTAGAAATGCAACAGACTTCTTTGCATTAATTTTATAACCTGCAACTTTGCTGAATTCCTGTATTAGTTCTAGAAATTTTTTGGTGGGGTTTTTAGGGTTTTCTACATAGAGTATTATGTCATCTGTGAAGAGTGAGAGTTTGATCTCTTCTTTGCCAATTTAGTTGCCTTCTATTACTTTTTGTCATCGGATTGCTGAGGCTAGGACTTCCAGTACTATGTTGAACACCAGTGGTGAGAGTGGATATCCCTGTCATATTCCTAACCTTAGGGGGAATGCTCTGTTTTTCCCCATTGAGGATGTTATTAGCTGTAGGTCTTTCATATATGGCCTTTATGATGTTCTCTCTATCCCTACATTGTGGAGGTTTTTTATCAAGAAAGAATGCTATATTTTGTCAAATGCTTTTTTGACAGATGTTGAACCACCCCTGCAGCCCAGGAATAAATCCCACTTTATCATGGTGAATAATCCTTTTAACGAACTGTTGGATCTGATTAGCTTGTGTCTTGTTGAGAATTTTTACATCCATGTTCATCAGGGATATTGGTCTATAATTCTTTTTAGTGAGGTCTTTTTCTGGTTTTAGATTAAAGGTAATGCTGTTTTTGTGGAATGAGTTTAGAAGTTTTCCTTCCATTTCTATTTTTGGAACAGCTTTAGAAGAATAGGTGTTAATTCTTCTTTAAATATTTGGTAGAATTCCCCTGGGAAGCCATCTGCCTGCCCCTGGACTCTTGTTGGTTGGGAGATTCTTTTTTTTTTTTAATAAGATTTTATTTATTTATTTGACAGACAGAGATAGTGAAAGAGGGAACACAAGCAGGGGGAGTGGGAGAGGGAGAAGCAGGCTTCTGGCTGAGCAGGGAGCCTGATGCGGGGCTCAATCCCAGGACCCTGGGATCATGACCTGAGCCGAAGGCAGATGCTTAACAACTGACCCACCCAGGTGCCCCTGGGAGATTCTTGATTACTGATTCAATTTCTGTGCTGGTTATGGGTCTGTTCAGGTTTTCTATTTCCTCCTATTTCAGTTTTGGTAGTTTATATGTTTCTAGGAATGCATCCATTTCCTCCAGATTGCCCAGTTTGTTGGCATATAGTTTTTCATAATATTCTTATAATTGTATTTCTGTGCTCTGGGTTGTGATCTCTCCTCTTTCATTCATGAATTGATCCATTTGGGTCCTTTCTCTTTTCTTTTTGATAAGTCTGGCTAGGTGTTTATTAATCTTTTTAATTATTTCAAAGAACCAGCCCCCATTTTGTTGATCTTCTGTTTTTATTTTATTTATCATTGATTTCCACTCTAATCTTTTTATTTCTCTTCTGCTGGATTTAGGCTGTATTTGCTGTTCTTTTTCCAGCTCCTTTAGGTGAAAGGTTAGACTGTGTATTTGAGACTTTTCTTGCTTCTTGAGGTATGTCTGTATTGCAAAGTACTTCACTCTTAGGACCACTTTTGCTGCATCCAAAGGGTTTGAACTGTTGTGTTTTCATTTTCATTTGCTTCCATGAATTTTTTTTATTTCTTGAATTTCCTGGTTGACCCATTCATTCTTTAGTAGGATGTTCTTTAACCTCCATGTATTTGTGGTCCTTCCCATTTTTTCTTCTGGTTGACTTCAGGTTTCAAAGCATTGTGGTCTGAAATTACGTATGATATAATCTAAATCTCTTTGTACCCATTGAGTCCTGATCTGTGACTCAGTATGTGATCTATTCTGGAGAATGTTCCATGTGCACTCAAAAAGAATGTGTATTCTGCTGCTTTAGGGTGAAATGCTCTGAATATATCTGTTAAGTCTGTCTGGCCCAGTTTGTCATTCAAAGCCATTGTTTCCTTGTTGATCTTCTGCTTACATGATCTGTTCATTGCTGTGAGCGGGGTGTTAAAGTCCCCTACTATTACTGCATTATTATCAATGAGTTTCTATATGTTTGTTATTAATTGATTTATATATTTGGCTGTTCCATAGTCAGAGGCATAAATATTTACAATTGCTTCTTGTTGGATATGCCCCTTAATTATGATATAGTGTCCTTCTTCATCTCTTATTACAGTTTTTGGTTTAAAATCTAATTTGTCTGATATAAGGATGACTACTCCAGCTTTCTTTTGATGTTCATTAGCATAATTAGTGGTTCTCCACCCCCTCACTTTCAAACTGGGTGTGTCTTTTGGTCTAAAATGAGTCTCTCGGGATGAGGCAAGATGGTGGAGGAGTAGGGGGCCCTGTTTCAACTGGTCCCTTGAATTTAGCTGGATATCTACTAAACCACTCTGAACACCCATGAAATCAGCCTGAGATACAAGAATATATATCTGGATCTCTACAAGCAGAAAAGCACAGCTTTTTGCGAGATAGGAAGGGTGGAGTTGTGAGTCTGAGGGGAGTTATTGGAAGATTAACATAAGGGGAAGGGAGCTGCCATAACCTGGCACCTGGAAAGTTATATAACACCTGAGCAGAAAATCATCCTGTGCTGGGACTGGGCAAAAACTTGCAGAGTGGTAGCGGCTGGGAAAGGGCTTTAGAGCAGCACTCAAATAGGATTCAGGTGCTGTGGGGACACATGCACGAACCTGGGGCCACTCAGGGTTTTAGAAGGACAAAGGGCAGAGACAAGTGTGGGCCGCCTGATCAACCACTGAGAAGGTCTCTGTGGGTGCACACCAGGGGAGGCTGCAGTTTTTGGGGGTGCATACAGAAATGGAAACTGTGTGTTCTGAAGGGTTCAGAGAAGAGCAGACTGCAATTTCTCTGCTCTGGGGCAGAGGTCTGGGTGCAGCCATTTTTGTTCTGACCCTCAGAAGAGGTGCAGAAGGCTACCAGAGAACAAAAGCTCAAAATAATGGTTTTCATTGATCCCAGCCTCCCGACGGGGTGTGGCCTGAGAAATGGTGCAGCAGACCCCTCCCTCAGAAGACAGGATGGAAGAACAAGAAGATGACAACCCTAGGGTCCCCATAAAACTGTAAAACCCCAACACCAGGGGAAAATAGTATATTGAGCTCTAGGCGTTGCCTCATGGCTTGTGTATTTTTCAGATACAGCTATCTTTTTATTTTTATTCTTCCTCTTTTGCTTCTTCTGTTTTTTCTTTTTCCCTTTTTCTCATTTCAACCAGATGTTCAATATATCAACTTACATTACATAGTAGCTTTTAACTCGTACTTTTCCACACCTATATTTTTTTATATAGATATATGCTTTAGTGTAGTCCTTTTTTCCCTATTCAATTTTACCTTTATATATACATACCAGTTTTCCTTTCCTTGTAATTATGGGAAGTGGTGCCCTCTGGCAAGCAGAACAAAATGCACCCAGGAAGAACTGGAACACCCTTACTTTGTCCACACTGAGGGATTATAGCCCCTTCCCCTCACCCCACCCTTTTTTTTAATTTTTAATTTTTTTAAAAATTTTTAAATTTTATAAATTTTATTCTTGGGTTTCATTTTGGCTTTGTTTTTCAGTGGTGGCTTCCGACTGCTCCGGATTTTCCTAGGGTACATCTTGCTTGGGTCATGGTTGATATTTTGGACTCTGTATTTTCCCTCAATCATCCCTCAACAGACTGACTAGGAGGAGGAACTCCCAACAAAGAAAAGAACCAGAGACAATGGCCTCTACCACAGACCTGATGTACATGGATATAAGCAAGATGTCAGAGATAGACTTCAGAGTAGCAATTATGAAGTTGATATCTAGGCTTGAGAAAACATTAGCAACAATGTAGAATATCTAAGGGCAGAAATGAGGCTTAATCAAGCCAAACTTAAAAATGCTAGGAATGGGATGCAGTCTTAACTGGATACTCTGAAAGCTAGGGAAAATGAGGCAGAAAAATGAATTAGTGATCTAGAGGATAAGCTGATAGAAAGGAAGGAAGTTGAAGAGAATAGGGATAAATAACTAGAAGCCCATGAGATCAGACTTAGAGAGATCAACGACGCCATGAAACATTCCAATATCAGAATTACTGGGATCCCTGAGGGGGTGGAGAGAGAGAGGACTAGAAGATATATTTGGGCAAATCATAGCTGAGAACTTCCCTAATATGGGGGAGGAAACAAGCATTTGTGTCCAAGAGGCAGAGAGGACCCCCCCACACAAGATCAATAAAAAAAGGCCAACACCCCGGCATATTATAGTAAAACTTGTTAGTTTTAGAGCCAAGGAAACTATCCTGAGAGCAGCTAGGGGGAAGAGATTTCTTACGTATGGAGGGAGGAACATCAGAATAATGTCAGACCTGTCCACAGAGACCTAGCAAGCCAGAAAGGGCTGGCAAGACATATTCAGGGTACTAAGTGGGAAGAACATGCAGCCAAGAATACTTTATCCAGCAAGGCTGTCATTCAGAATGGACAGAGAGACAAAGAGCTTACAGGACTGGCAGAAACTGAAAGAATATGTGACCACCAAGACAGCCCTTCAAGGAATATTAAGGGTGATTCTATATGAGAAGAAAGACCCCAAGAGTAATATAGACCAGAAATTTACAGAGACAATCTATAGAAACAGGGCCTGTATGGGGCAATATGATGGCACTAAAATCATATCTTTCAGTAGTTACTCTCAATGTGAACAGCTAAATGCTTCCATGAAATGGCACAGGGTTGCAGATTGGATACAAAGATAGGACCCATCCATATGCTGTCTACAAGAGACTCATTTTGAACCTAAAGACACCTCCAGATTGAAAGTGAGGGGATGGAGAACAATTGATCATGCCAACAGACCTCAAAAGAAAGGTGAGGTAGCAATTCTCATATCAGACAAATTAGATTTTAAACCAAAGACTGTAGTAAGAGATGTAGAGGGACACTATATCATACTTAAAGGGTCTATCCAACAGGAAAATCTAACAATTGTAAATATCTATGCCCCCAGTATGGGAGCAGCCAACTACATAAGCCAGCTGTTAACCAAAATAATCATATTGATAATAATACATTACTAGTAGGAGACCTTAACACTCCACTTTCAGCAATGGACAGAACATCTAAGTAAGAAGATCAACAAAGAAACAAGAATTTTGAGTGACACATTGGACCAGATGGACTCATAAATACATACAGAATATTTCACCCTAAAACAACAGAATACTCATTCTTCTCAAGCGCATATGGAACTTTCTCCACAATAGACCACTTGCTGGATCACAAATCAGGTCTGAACAAATACCAAAAGATTGAGATTATTCCCTGCATGTTATCGGACTACAATGCTTTGAAACTGGAACTCAATCACAAGAAAAAATTGGGAGGAAATACAAACACTTGGAAGTTAAAGAGCATCCTGCTAAAGAATGATTGAATCAACCAGGAAATTAAAGAAGAGCTTAAACAATTCAAGGAAACTAATGAGAACGAAAACACATTGGTCCAAAAACCTATGGGATACTACAAAGGTGGCCCAAAGGGGGAAATACATAGCCACCCAAGCCTCTCTCAGAAAATTAGAAAAATCTCAAATGCACAAGCTAACTTTACACCTAAAGAGGCTAGAGAGAGAATAGCAAATAAAACCTAAACCAAGCAGAAGAGAAATAATAAAGATTAGAGCTGAGATCAATGAAATAGAAACCAGAAAAATAGTAGAAGAGATCAATGAAACTAGAAGCTTGTTCTTTGAAAGAATTAATAAGATCAATAAACCTCTGGCCAGATTTATCCAAAAGAAAAGAGAAAGGACCCAAATTAATAAAATCATGAATGAAAGGGGGAGAGATCATGACTAACACCAAGGAAATAGAAACAATCATTTGAAATTATTATCAGCAACTATATGCCAACAAATTAAGGATCCTGGAAGAAATGGATGCCTTCCTGGAAACTTATAAACTACCAAGACTGAAATGGGAAGAAATAGACAATCCGAATAGACCAATAACGAGTAACAAAATTGAAGTAGTAATCAAAAACCTCCCCAAAATCAAAAGTCCAGGGCCAGATGGCTTCCCAGGGGAATTCTACCAAACATTTAAAGAAGAAAAAATACCTATTCTACTGAAGCTGTTTCAAAAAAACAGAAACAGAAGGAAAACTTCCAAACTTGTCCTATGGGGCCAGCATTACCCTGATCCCAAACCAGGCAAAGACTCCATCAAAAAGAATTACAGACCAACATCCCTAATGAACATGGATGTTAAAATACTCAACAAGATCCTAGCCAATAGGATCCAAGAGTACATTAAAAGGATTATCCATCATGACCAAGTTGGATTTATTTCTTGGATGCAAGGGTAGTTCAGCATTTGCAAATCAATCAACATGATAGAGAACATTAATAAAAGAAAAGACACAAGAACCATATGAACCTAACAATTGATTCAGAAAAAGCATTTGACAAAATACAACATCTGTTCCTGATTACAACTCTTCAGAGTGTAGGGATAGAGGGAACATTCCTCAATATCATAAAAACCATCTATGAAAAGCCCACAATGAATATCATTATCAATGGGGAAAAGCTGAGAGCTTTTCCTTTAAGGTCAGGAAGACAACAGGGATGCTCACTCTCACCACTGTTGTTCAACATAGTGCTAGAAGTCCGACCATAAGCAGTCAGACAACAAAAAGAAATAAAAGGCATCCAAATTGGCAAAGAAGAAGTCAAACTCTCTCTCTTTGCAGATGACATGATACTTTATGTGGAAAACCCAAAAGACTCTACTCCCAAATTACTAGAACTCATACAGCAATTCAGCAATGTAGCAGGATACAAAAATCAATGCAAAGAAATCAGTTGCTATTCTATACACTAAGAATGTCACTGTAAACAGAAATTAAGAAATCGATTCCATTTAAAGTAGCACCAAAAACCATTAGATACCTAGGAATAATCCTAACCAAAGAGGTAAAGGATCTATACTCTAGAAACTACAGAACACTTATGAAAGAAATTGAGGAAGACACAAAAAGATGGAAAAATATTCTATGCTCATGGATCAGAAGAATAAATATTGTTAAAATGTCTATCCTGCCCAGAGCAATCTATACTTCCAAAATACCATTGGTGGTTTTCAAGGAGCTGGAAAAATAATCCTAAAATTTGTATGGAACCAGAAAAGACCCGAATTGCCAAGGGAATGTTGAAAAAGAAAACCAAAGCTGGGGGCATCATGTTGCCTGACTTCAAGCTATATTACAAAGCTGTGATCACCAAGACAGCATGGTATTGGCACAAAAACAGACACATAGACGAATGGAACAGAATAGAGACTCCAGAAATGGAGACCCTCAACTCTATGGTCAACTAATCTTTGACAAATCAGGAAAAAATATCCAATGGAAAAAAGATAGTCTCTTCAATAAGTGGTGCTGGGAAAATTGGACAGCTACATACAGAAGAACGAAACTCGACCATTCTCTTACACCATACATAAAGATAAACTCAAAATGCATAAAAGACCTCAATGTGAGACAGTAATCCATCAAAATTCTAGAGGAGAACATAGGCAGTAACCTCTTCTACATCGGCCACAGCAACTTCTTTCAGGACACGTCTCCAAAGGCAAAGGAAACAAAAGCAAAAATGAACTATTGGGACTTCATCATGATTAAAAGCTTCTGCACAGCAAGGGAAAACAGTCAATAAAACTAAGAGGCAACTCACGGAATAGGAGAAGATATTTGCAAATTACAGATAAAGGCCTGGTATCCAAGATCTATAAAGAACTTCTCAAACTCAACACCCAAAAGACAAATAATCTGATCAAGAAATGGGTAGAAGACATGAACAGACACTTCTCCAATGTCTAACAGACACATGAAAAAATGTTCAACATCACTAGCCATCAGGGAAATACAAATCAAAACCACAATAAGATACCATCTTACCCAGTTAGAATGGCAAAAATTAACAAGGCAGGAAACAACAAATGTTGGTGAGGATGTGAAGAAAGGGGAACCCTCTTACACTGTTAGTGGGAATGCAAGCTGGTACAGCCACTCTGGAAAACAGTATGGAGGTTCCTCAAGATGTTAAAAATAGAGCTACCCTACAACCCAGCAATTGCACTACTAGGTACTTACCCCAAAGATACAGACGTAGTAAAAAGAAGGGGCATGTGCATCCCAATGTTCATAGCAGCAATGTCCACAACAGTCAAACTGTGGAAGGAGCCGAGATGCCCTTTAACAGATGAATGGATAAAGAAGATGTGGTACATATATGCAATGGAATATTATTACTCAGCCATCAGAAAAGATGAATACCCACAGTTTTCATCGACATGGATGGAACTGGAGGGGATTATGCTAATTGAAAGAAGTCAAGCAGAGAAAGACAATTATCATATGGTTTCCCTCATATGTGGTACATAAGGAATAGCATGGAGGACCATAGCGGAAGGGAGGGAAAACTGAAGGGGAAGAAATCAGTGAGGGAGACAAACCATGAGAGTCTCTGGACTCTGGAAACAAACTGAGGGTCTCAGAGGAGACGGACTTAGGGGGATGGGGTAGCTGGGTGATGGGTATAAAGGAGGGCATGTGTTGTGATGAGTAATACACAACTAATGAATTGTTGAATGTTACATCAAAAACTAATGATGTACTATATGTTGGCATAATAAAAATAAGTAAATAAAAAGAAAATAAACTAAAAATATAAATAAAAAAATAAAATGAGTTTCTTATAAGCAGCATATTGATAGGTCTTTTTTTTTTAATCCATTTGGATACCCTATGTCTTTTGATTGGAGCTTAGTCCATTTACATTCAGAGTAATTATTGAAAGATACGAATTTTGTGCTATTGTATTACCTCTAAAGTTGCTGTTCCTGAAGATTGTCTCTTTTCCTTTCTAGTCTTTATTACTTTTGGTCTCTCTTTCTGTTCAAAGGGTCTCCTTTAATATTTCTTGCAGGACTGGTTTAGTGGTCTCAAATTCCTTTAGATTTTTTTTTTTTTTTGTCCAAGCTATTGTGTGTCTCTTCTTATAATGGCACTAATCCTATCATGGGTGCTCCACCCTCATGACCTCATCTAAATCTAATTACCTCCCAAATGCCCTTTTCCAAATACCATCATTTTGGTGGTTAGGGTTTCAACATACGAATTTTGAGCAGCCACAATTCAGTCCATAACAGGGTGGGAAGAACAGTTTTGGAGCATGAGCCTCTTCAGAAATGGATAGACCTGAGAAGAAGGCTCCTTGGACTATTACAAAGTGGTGTGAGTTTGTCACAAAGTGGTGTGAGGTCAGGGGCTGCCAAGAAGGTGGAAAGTGGCCAAAGCAGCTTGACTATATATAGGCAAAATTCACCATTTGATTTTGGACCCATTAGAAACCACTCTTCCTCTAACAGGGAATGTCATGTCATATGAACTGCTGATGCCTGCCTGTAGTCATAACTTTTCAGTGACATGTGCATGGCAATTCTCTTCTGTCTTCATCCTGCTCTGTCTCCCAATGTTATTTTTAATTAAAGTAAGTAGTTTTTCCCTTTTACTATAATGACAATATCTCCATCTTATTTTAGTCCCTTTTTTTTTTTTTTAACTCAGTATATACATGGAATGCTTTCTTCTCAGAGCTGTGCAGAATTATCCCTGGAGGAGAGCAGCCGGTACTCTGTGCTTTGGGAGGAGTTGTACCATCCAGACAGGAGCTCAGTGAGGCAGCAGCTGGTGGCTACAGTACAATTAGCATCAGTTAGGAGTTCCCCTTGGGCTCCTCTCTGCTTTTTAATCCTCCTCAAGCTCCTGTCAGCAGCGTTTGGGGGTATATCTTTCTTCCCTTTCCCTTCTAGTTCTTTTCTTATACACTGCAGTAGATGTCAGTACACTCTTATTTCTGGGTTGTTTGAAGTTGCTTAGGCCTTCATCTCTGGATTTGAGATGGTGTTTGGGAGAAATATAATGGTATCAAAAGTCATGGTTGTCAGACATATATGTCAGGAACTTTGTAAGATTATGTACTCCCCAAAATACTTGTAGGTCTTTGTAGAAAATATCATTGGTAAGCACACTCTAAATTTGTGTGCTTTCTGGTTATCTGTAGCTTTTATGTTATTTATAATTCAGGTAAGTTAGGTTCTAGTTTATTAGTGCATAATAATTAAGAAAAAAATGTCATTGGTTTTAAGTTGTCTTGACTCTAATTCCATATACATTACTATAAACACTAGCTTACCAATTTGTTCTTTTTGTGTCACTAAGTTCTGTTCAGTGACTCACCATGAAATCCCCTCAAAATTATCCAATTTTGGTTTCATTTATGTTTCTTTTTTTAGTTAAATAACCACCTAGGTCATTGCAAGTCTCTACTAATTATACTCAAGAGCATCTGTTCCTCAGCCAGTCAAGGCTTTCTCCAATTTGGCAATTGACTACCCTCCTTTCAGGCTGCTTCTCTTGCATGGAAAAAGGCAGCTTATGCAAAGCATCGTTACTATTCCAACAATTAAGCATTGCCTGTTATTGAACTCAGAACTTGTGGGGTCCAAATAAATTGTTAAAATGAGAACACTCCATTACGAAGAACTAAGATAGAACTTTGGTTAGGAAGCCAAATAGGATTCTGCCTGAAGGATGATTATTAGAGACTTTGCAAAATAACAGACTGATGCACATAAAAATAAAATAATTTTAAAGCGTTTTAAAAGAGTACTATAGTACCATCTAGGGAGAGGTCAGCATTCATTCATTCCATCATTATTTACAGAGTGCCCATTTTATGCCAGATATTGTGCCAGGCATTGAGCTATGCTCTGGGAATAAAGCTGTGAACAAACTTTTAAAAAATCCCCAAAGAGCAGACAGAGGATGCTTATCACTGTCAAATGTTTGTGGCATGCCTTTAATACTAACCATAATGTTTGTGTTTAAATGGACTCTAGAGGACCCAAAGGCAAGGTAGCAAAGTTTAGAAAAACAACATAGGCTGCTTGACTTTAAGCTCTGTCATTTACTATAGGTGAATTTTCAGGCCCCATTTTTGTCATTTGTGAAATAAGGATATTAATTGTGCATACCTCATGTAGTTGTGCCATAATTAAATTAGTTAACACAGGTAAGCATTGAAAATAGTGCCTGGAATATTGTAAGCTTTCAATAAACAGGTAAAATCTAATCCAGAAATATGCTGTGAGGAAAAGGATTCTAGAGCAGCATGTGAGGTCAACAGGAAAGAGTTTTATGCTTGCTGAATAATCCTTGAAATGAGCATGATAATGTTTAGATCTTCCCTGCTCTGTGCCTTACTTTGCAGGTAAAGAGGTTGAAGCAGAAGGGTTAAGACATAGAACTAAGGTAAGACACTTAGGAACAAAGTTAGCATTATAACTTATGTCTCTATGCTAAATTTCTTAACCCTACAAATCATTTATCATATGTAAAGAAATGATTTCCTTTTTAATTTCATTTTATTATATTTCATTTATTTTTCTTAAAGTTTTTATTTTAATTCTAGCTAGTGAACATACAATGTTATATTAGTTTCAGGTCTGCAATATAGTAATTCAACAGTTCCACACATTACCCTGTGTTCATCACGGCAAGTATACTCTTTAATTCCCATCACCAATTTAACCCATCTCCCCACCCACCTCCCTTCTGGTAACTATCAGTTTGTTCTCTATAGTTAAGAGTCTGTTTCTTGGTTTGTCTCTCTATTTTTTTCCCTTTGCTCATTTGTTTTGTTTCTCAAGTTCCATGTATGAGTGAAATCATAGGGTATTTGTCTTTCTCTGACTGACTTATTTCATTTAGCATTATACTTTCTAGTTTCATCCATGTTGTTGCAAATGGCATGAAGAATAGATCACATATTAGCCCACAAAACCTCAACAAATTCAAGAAGTTTAAAAGAAATGATTTTTCAACAAGGCTATACAAATGTTTTTTCAAACAAAGAAGAGAAAAATCTTACCAAATATCTGAAAGGCAACAATATCCAGAGGAACTAAATAGAAAATAAATAGAAAATAATTTATTTGATTTTCTGGATTTACTATCTTAGAGAGGAATTCAAGGAGTTAATTATTGAATTGATTCTTTACAAACTATATTATCTTTTGCTTTAACATTGACTTTTAAACATAACTGGTTAAATTGAACCTAAGGTAATTTTCATCCACTTTTGCATAGTACCATAAAATGTTTCTCAATTCATATGCATAAGAATTTCTGTAGTCATGACAATGTGCACAAACTGGTTGGTTCTAATATACAGATTTATGCAAGCTGGCAGCCTTGAAATTATGCACTTCTTTTTTTTTTTTTTTTGCAAATTACAGCATATTTAGTAATAGATCTAGGTAGGAAATTAAATGAACCCATTAAACCTAGTCATTGAAACCTTATCTACTCCTATTATGACAAAAGAAATAGTTTCTTCTTTCTTTGTAGCTGGGGAAATTAAGACACAGAAAAGTGAATTTTCTGTGAAATGAAGCATGAGAAGCAGAAATAAAGCCATGAGAAATGGCTTCCCATCCAGTGTGCTAACGATGCAGCCTCTTCCAAGTTGCCCTACATTCTACTCTTGGCAGAAAACAGGAAATTTATGAGCAAACATCTAAGACAGGAATATTATATCTCTTTGTTTTAGAGACAAAGAAAAACAGTATAATCCAGTGCTGTCAACATGTGGAATTCAAACATTTTTAGCTTGCAGTATGATAATGGAGCTGATGTTATGTCAGGTACAAAGTGAATGCTAATAAATTGTTATTAAAGCTAGGTGAATAAGGGTGCTACTGGATTTAAGGGTGAACAAACATTCAAATATTTTTATTTTATTAAGAAGTAGTGAACAACAAAGCACGTGGTTCTGAGATCCATATTAACTCAATTAGGGGATAGGTATTTGATGAACACACATGCATACATTCACAAATAGAAGTGTGCTGCACTATAGCAGAAATTCTATATAAAATCTTACTAAAGAATAAATAATGTGACAATTTCAATAAGTAGATTTCAAAAATAACAGAAGTTAATGTATTTGATTCTTTACTGTTTCTAACTTTGTAAGAGATAGAAGCACACTTAGAACAACAAAAAAACCCTTAAAGTCATACATAGCTAGTGTGACTATGTTTTTCATTTGTTTTGCTTTCCTGCATACATTTTCTCTCCAAACATCCTCCCCAATTTACTTTTGGGGAGTTATCTCTCCCTACATTTTCTGAGTTTGGAAGGGAGTCTCAATTTAGGTGTCCCCATAGTGGAAATGAGGGCATCACCAGGGCTGGCATGTGACATCAGCAGTTTGGAAGGAGGCTCATTCTAGGTGTCCACTCCCCATAGTGGAAATGAGGGTATCCCAGGGCTGGCATGCAACATCAGCTGAGTCAATCAGATTCTCTCTCCTAGGATGCTGGATCTGTAGCAGTAAATGTGTCAAAGGTGGCTTGTTCTGTCTCCTGACTTTGAAACATCTCTCTGCTTCCTGTTTTTTCTCCTTTTATCTATTTCCAAGCCAAATCTCTGCCAACTTCCTTCATTTTATTAATATCTTTATTGAAGTATAATAAACATACAATACAGTACACATATTTCAGGTATACACTTTGACAAGTCTGGACATGTGCAAATACTCATGAAACCATCAAACTGCAATCAATATCCATTTTCCCTAAACGTTTCCTGTGCCCCTGAGTAATCCCTACCTTCTGCTCCTCCATATCTCCTAGTGTCCGGGAAACCACTGATCTGTTCTGTTACTTGTCATTAGTTTGCTCTTTATGAAATTTTATATTAATAGAATCCTACAAAGTGTTTTTATCTGTCTTCTTTCACTCAACATAAGTATTTTGAGATTCATCTATTGTAGCACACATCAATAATTTATTTATTCTTGCTGAGTAGTATGCCATTGTATAGACATATAATGATTTGTTTATTCATCTGTTGATGGAAATTTGGATTATTGTAAGTTTTAGGGCATTAGAAATGAAGTTCCTATGAACATTCATGTACTGCATTTTGTATGGACATGTGCTTTCATTTCTCTTGGGTAAATACAGATGAATGGAATGACTATATCATATGGTAGATGTATGTTTAAAAAAATAAGAAATTCCAAAATGATTGTCCCATTTTATATTCCTGCCAGAAGTATATGAGAGTTCTAGGGTCTCCACATCTTCACCAATACTTGGTATGGTCAATCTTACTAATTTTAGTCTACTCAGTTGTGGTTTTAATTTGAATTTCCTTAATGACTAATGATGATATCTTTCATGTGCTTATTTTTAATCTATATATCATCCTAAGGGAAGTACCTGTTCAAATCATTGATCCATTTATTTATTGAGTTGTGGTTTTTTTCTAATTAAGTTCTGAGGGTTCTATAGCCTTGTTGACAATTCAATTTTAACCCAGTTAAACCTGTGTTGAACATTTCACCTACAGAACTGCAAGATAATAAGTTTGTGTTGTTTATACCTCTGAAAAAATAGTTGTGAGAGTTCTGTATATATTTTGGATATAAGTTTTTTTTTTTAAGTCAGATATATAATTTGCAAATATTTTACGTTTAATGAACCCTAGTTTAACAAATTTTTTTTTAATGACTTGTGCTTTTGGTGTCATCTATAAACTTTTTGCCTAATCCAAAGTTTTGTTCTGGAATTTCTTTTTAAGTTATATACTTTTAGGTTTTCTGTTTGGATCTATGACCTATTTTAGAGTTAATTTGTATCTATTTTTTATTTTTGCTTTATGATTTATAAACTATTATTAGGTATATAACCATTGAGGATTGTTACATAATTTTTATTAATTAACCCCTCCATTATTATGAAATAGCTTGCTTTATCCTGTGTAATACATTTTGCTCTGAAATCTACTTTGTCTGATATTAATATAGCTAATTCAGCTTTCTTTTGACTAGTTTTGGCATGTCATATCTTTTATCCTTTTACTTTAAACCTTTATGTATCTTTATATTTAAATTGTCTTGTTTCTTTTCTCCAGACTTCAAATACCTTCTTTTAATTAGATTATCTAAGCCATTTATATTGAGTGTGATTATTGTTATGATTAGGATTAAATCCATTTTACATTGAATATGCTTATTGATATAACTAGGAATTAAATCCACCATCTTGCTACTTGTTTTCTATTTACAACGTCTGCTCTTTTTTCTCTTTCTCTTCTTTCTCTTCACTTTTGTTTTTTCATTGGCTTATTAACTATGACTGTTAATTTAGTAATTGTTTTAAGGCTTAATAGTATACATATTTACTTCATCACACTGTGCTTTGTGCTTTAAAGTGATATTACATTTTTTAATTTATGGTATAAGTGCCTTATTTATATTTACATTTCTCCCTTCCTCACTTCTCTGCTGTTGCCATGCATTTTACTTTCATATGTATCAACCCCACACTATGTTGTTGCTGTTGCTATTTTTGTGTAAATAATCAGTCACATTTAAAAATTTTTTAATAAAAAAGAAATCTTATATATTTGCTTATATAGTTAATAATCCTGTGGCTACTCATTTCTTTCTGTAGATCCATATTTCATTCTGGAATAATTTTCTTTATACCTACAGAAATTCTTTTAACATTTTTTGTAGTGTGGATCTGCTGGTGATAAATTCTTTTTAGCTTTTGTGCATTTGAAAAGTCTTTATTTTACCTCCATTTTTGAGAGATAATTTCAGTGGTTAGAGAATTGTAAGTTGTCAGTTTTTCCCTTTCAGCACTTGAAAGATATTGTTCTTGTTTCCACTGTTGCCAATGAAAAACAACACTTCTTTGTTTACAACATTTTTTTTTTTTTTACTCTCCCACTGTTTTTAATATGTTCTCTTTATCACTGGCTTTGAGCATTTTGATCGTGATATGTCTTGGTGTAGTTTGCTTCACACTTCCTATGATTGGGGTTCTTTCAGCTTCTTGGTTTTGTTGTTTTTATCAGATTTGGCAACTTTTCACTATTTCTTCAGATTTGTTTGTTTGTTTGTTTTTCTATCTCCCTCTATCTCTTCTCCTTTGGAAATTGCCAAAACGTGTTATTAGGCACATGAAGTTGTCCCACAACTGACTGATGCTCTTCCCCTGTTTCTCACTGTACTTCATTTTGGAAGGTTTCTCTTGCTGTGGTTTCAAGTTTATTAATATTTTCTTCTGTCATGTCTAATCTGCCTTTAATCATTTCTAGTTTATGTTTTATCTAACATGTTCAGTTATCTTTTTTACCTAGACGTTCAAGTTTTTTTAAAGAAAATGCTTTTCATGTTTTAATAGTTTGTGTGGATATATATTTATGCATTTATTTATTCATATTAATGTTCTTGAGCTTCATTCTATGAGGTAGTTAAGTTACTTGGAAAGATTGATCATTTTGAGCAGATTTTGTCCAACTTTTTCTGTAAACCTTGTTGAATATTCTTTATATTTTTTTCTTATAATCTTGAATACTGTACAAAATAAATTTAAAAAATAAATTCTTAGCTTGCAGGTCATACAAAAATAGGCCATAAGCTGGATTTTGTCCCCAGGCCATAACTTGTTGACAACTGCTTTTGAGTCTTACTTATGTGAGTTTTCAAGCAGGGCCAAAACAGAATTCAGTCTAGGGCTTACTGTTCTCCACTACAGAAGCCAAAATCCTTGTATGGATTCTACTCATGGGGTTTCATTCAGTCAGAAGAGGTACTGTTCCTGGCTCAGTACTGTTATCTCTAATCCCTTTTGATGGGTCTTTCTCCAGCCTTGGATACTCTCCTAATTTGCAAGCCATGATCATTACCCAATTGAATACTCAGGAGGATCCTCTGCAGATGTCTGAGGTTCTCCCTCTGGGCAGCTCTCTCTTCTCTGGCACTTTGTCCTGTGAACGCTAGCTGCTTTATTGTGCCTAGAGTCTGAACTCTGGAGTTTTCCTCAATTGCTTTATGCTGGGATCTGCCTGGGTTCCCCCTTCCTTGCACTGTTGCAGCAACACTCTTCCAGTCTGTAAGCTGGAAAAATAGAACTCACCTCATTTGTTTCCTGTCTTTCAGGGATCACTGTTCATTGTCTGATGTCCAAAGTCTTAAAATCTGTGGTTTCATATATTTTTACTGATATGTGAGGATTTCTGGTAGGAGGGTAAATCTTGTCCTTGTTACTCCTTCATCTTGGTTGGAAGCAGAAGTCCCTCCAGTTTCCTTTTGATTCTGCTTTTTCTCTACCAATTTTGCAAGGCTAAATGATTTTTCCAATAAGTGTCCTTATCCTAAGTTGAATAGAGTGATTTCTGTAGCTTGCAAACAAGACCTAAGCAGATACAATATATCAACAGTGTCTGATTAAGATAATTCAGTTGTACTATAAGGGAAAAAGAAAAGCAATGTATTGGTCTCCTGCTGCACTACAGAAATTGAGGGTTTGGGTTTTGTTTTATTTTTTCCTCCTCTCGCTCCTCCTCCTCCTGCTCCTCCTCCTGCTCTTCCTCCTCCTCCTCCCCCTCCTCCCCCCGCCTTGTGAGAAAGTAATTGTGGCTTTTTAAAGATCATGCAAAGTTCTTATATATAAAACATTTAAAAATTACACAAATTTTATGCAAATTTAAGTGTATGAAAACACAGAACTATCTGTAAACACAGACCAAATATCACATCTCCTCACTGAAGTGATAAAAATCTATTAGTGGTCTTGCTGATTCTCCTTGCAATGACTTTAGAAGTTCACAGATGTTCAATGACTGCAAAAGCCTGAAGAACATGATTTCTGCACTGTCAGGGGCTAGGGTCATTTAAGGAACCAGCCTCAGAACTATGTAACAGACAACTCATTTTTTTTTTTAAGAAATAAAAACTGGAATCTCTTTTTTTCCCCATTGTATTCACATATTCGGAAGCAAACCAGTTAAACAAAGTCAATGTTTTAAGTTGGATTTAGAAAGGGGAAGATAAATTATAATAGTAAATTAAATCCTTCCATTGTTGAGGCATGTGGCAGTTGATGAAAATAAGTGTCTAGAGCTAGAGCCATTTAACTAAGAAAGTCAAATTTATAACTGTGCCTACATAAAATCATGACAACTTTGATTTATTGATGAAGAACAAATAAAATAATGAGATATCAGAAACCTATATTTAAAATTTATGTATTTATTTTGAGAGAGAGAGAGAACATGAGCAGAGGGAGGGGCAGAGGAAGACAGAGAGAGAAGCAGACTCCCCACTGTGCACAGAGCCTGACATGGGGCTCAAACTCATGACCCTGAGATCATACGCTGGGCTGAAATTAAGTCAGACACTTAACCCACTGAGCCACCCAGGCACCCCAAGAAACCTATATTTAAAAGAATTCTCTAACATATAGGGAACTAGCTGCACCAGTTCCTCCAACAGCAGTACCAGGAGGTTCCCAAATGCCATCCTAACCCCTGATGCTCTGATTCACTGTCCTGAGCATGCTATTGAGCAACCTATTGTTTTGAGGGCCATCAAGCTCTTAGAATACATCTTGGTTCAATGTTGCAGACAATGAAGTACCTGCTGGTACAACTGATTTCCCACCAACAGTATTCTGCCATTGCCAGAAAGCTTTGGTATGCTTGGAGCTCCTGATTGAATTGTTTCTGGTTTTGCATCACTTCTACTGCATGAATGGCTCCAGAAGGGAGGTGCTTTTACTGCTTAGACCCTACCTGTTGACCCTGTGGCCACCTACATAATAGCATTTTGTTGCTGGGCTTCCTGCTGCTATTAGACAGTGTCCAACCAAAATTCTAAGGGTGGCTAGACCCACTAGAAAAAACTCCAGGGGCATCTGGGTGGCTCAGTTGGTTAAGTGTCCAACTCTTGATTTTGGCTTGGGTCATGATCTCAGGGTTGTGAGATCCAACCCCGCATGGGGCTCTACACTGAGCATGCAGCCTGCTTGGGATTCTCTCTCTCCCTCTGCCCCTTCCCCCCTATTTCTAACAAAACAAAACAAAACAAAAAACCCTCCAAGTGCAGTCAAGGGAGGTTAGGAGAGGAGAGCTGTGCATCTTTTCATAGGAGCAACTGTCAGACCAGGAACATAGTGGCGCTCAGTGACCCTGCTCTATCCCCAGATTCTTGTAATCAACACAGATAGCACTTAGAGCCTACCTGATCAGATATTCCTTTCTTTTCAAATGTTATTCCTCCTATTGAGATGTATGTGTGTATGTGTATATATTATCAACCATCATTTCATGTAGCAATAAAAAGATTCCTTATTTTTACCATACTAAAAGAAAACTAAAGATTTGATCAGGAAAAGGAATTCAAATTCCTTATAGTTCCACTATTCAAAGGGAATGAGTTTTAATAACTCTGTTTCTATACTATGGCTTTTCTATATATAGTGTGTGTGCCTATATATGCCTGTGTATATTGTGCATGTGTATAAACACTTTCTTTACAAATATAATTAACATGCTTTTTTTCTAATTTTTGTGGTAAAATACACAAAACAAAGTTACTATCTTAACCATTTTAAGTGTACAGTTCAGTGGGATTAATGGCATTTATAATGTATGCAACCATCTCCATCATCCATCTCCCTAATTCTTTTCATCTTGTAAATCTGAAACCCATCAAACAATAACTGCCCATTCTCCCTTCCCCCTGTCCCTGACCACCATCATTCTACTCTCTGTCTCTATGATTTTGATAACTCTAAGTACCTCATGTACATGGAATCCTAAGTATTTTTTTTCAGGTGTGTGTGTGTGTGTGTGTGTGTGTGAGAGAGAGAGAGAGAGAGAGAGAGAGAGATTGGCTTATTTCATTTAGCATAATACACTCAAGTTTCATCTATGTTGTAGCATATTTCAAAAGTCCCTCCCTTTTTAAGGCTGAATAATATGCCATTGTAGTATATACTGCATCTTGCTTATCCATTCATACATTCATGGGCACTTGGGTTTCTTTCACATAGTAGCTATTATGAATAATTGCTGCTATAAACAAACACTGGTGTATAAAAAGTTCTCTTGGAGACTCTACTTTCAATCTGTTTAAAGATAAACCTAAGTAGAACTGCCAGACAATGTGGTAATTCGATTTTTAACTTTCTGAGAAATAGCATACTATTTTTGACAGCAAACTACACCATTTTATGTTCGTACCAGTAGTGAACAGGATTCGATTCTGGTTGCTCCACATCTTCACCAACACATGTTATTTTCTGTTTCTTTTCTTTTTTACAGCAGCCATCCTAATGCATGTGAGGTGGTATCATATAGCTTTGATTTGCATTTCCCTATTGATTAGAGAATGTTGAGAATCTTTTCATGTGTTTATTGAATATTTGTATATCTTCTTTGGAGAAATACCTACTCAAGTCCTAAGCCTGGTTTTGAATCAGGTTGTTTATTTGTTGTTGACTTTTAGTTGTTCTCTATATATTCTAGATTTTAATCTCTTATCAGATGCAGGCATATCTCGGAGATGTTTCAGTTCCAGACCATGGCAAAAAAGTGAATATGCAATAAAGCAAGTCAAATGAAGTTTTGGTTTTCTAGTATATATAAAAGTTACATTTGTACTATATTGTAGTTCATTAGGTGTGCACTAGCATTACATCTTAAAAAACAATATACACACCTTAATTTTAAAAATACTTTATTGTTAAAAAAATCCAAGCCATCATTTGAGTTCTCAGCAAGTCATAATCTTTTTGCTGGTGGAGGATCTTACCTTGATGTTGATGGCTGCTAACTGATCAGGGTGGTGGTTGCTGAAGGTTGGGGTGGCTGTGGCAATTTCTTAAAATAAGACAGCAATGAATTTTGCCACATTGATTTCCTTTCATGAACAATTTCTCTGTAGCACATGATGCTGTTTGATACCATTTTGCCTACAGTAGAACTTCTTTCAAAACTGGAGTCAATCTACTCAGACCTTGCTCCTGCTTTTTCAACTAAATTTATGGAATATTCTAAATTCTTTGTTTTCATTTCAATAATCTTCACAGCATATTCGCCAAAAGTAGACTCCATCTCAAAAAGATACTTTTTTTGCTCATCCATAAGAAGCAACTCCTCATCCATAAAGTTTTATCATGAGATTGCAGAATTCAGTCACATCTTCAGGCTCTACTTCCCAATCTAGTTCTCTTGCTATTTTCATCATGTCTGCATTTACTTCCTCCC
>NC_138381.1:49046232-49065353 GCF_054177405.1 Leptonychotes weddellii | reverse complement strand
TCTTTCTTTCTTTCTTTCTTTCTTTCTTTCTTTCTTTCTTTCTTTCTTTCTTCTTTCCTCTTCTTTCTTTTGTTTTTATTTAAATTCCAGTTAGTTAACATACAGTCTGAAAGTTTTCAATTGACTTTTCTCAAATGCATCAGTGGAATCACTATTTATGGCAGTTCTAGCCTAATGAAATATATTTCTAAAATAATAAAACTTGAATGTTGAAATTCTTGTTTCATGGGCTGCAGAATGAGTGTTGTATAAGCAGGCATAAAAAACAATATTCATCTCATTTTCCATCTCCATCAGAGTTCTTGGGTGACCAGGTGCATTGTCAATGAGCAGTAATACTTTGCAAGCATTTTTTTCCAAGCAGATCTCAACAGTGGGCTTAAAATATTCCATAAACTGGGGTGTTGGGTGGTCCAGTAAGTTGAGCATCCAACTCTTGGTTTCAGCTGAGGTTGTGATCTTAGGATCATGAGATCAAACCCTGTGTCAGGCTCTATGCTCAACAGGGAGTTTGCTTGAGATTCTCTCTCCTCTCCCTCTACCCCTCCTGCTCATGCTTTCTCTCTCTAAAATAAATAAATAAATCTTTAAAAATTATCTATTCCATAAACCACATTGTAAACAGATGTGGTATCATCCAGGCTTTGCTGTTCCATTGATAGAGCATAGGCAGAGTAGATTTAGCATAATTTTCAGTGCCTTAGGATTTTAGGAAATGGGAAATGAATACTGGCTTTAACTTAAAGTCACCAGCTGCATTAGCCCCTAACAAGAGAATCAGCCTGTCCTTTGAAACTTTGAAGCCAGACATTGATTTCTCCTTTCTAGCTATGAAAGTTCTATATGGCATCTTCTAACAATACAAGGCTGTTTTGTCTATGTTGAAAATCTGTTGTTTAGCATAGCTACCTTCATGAATCATCCTATCTAGATCTTCTGGATGACTTGCTGCAATTTCTACATCAGCATTTGTTGCTTCACCTTGAGTTTTATGTTACGTAAATGAATTCTTTCTTTAAACCTCATGAACCAACCTCTGCTTGCTTCAAGCTCTTCTTCTGCAACTTCCTCACCATTCTCAGCTTTCATAGAATTGAAGAGAGCTATAGCCTTGCTCTGGATTAGGTTTTGACTTAAAGGAATGTTGTGGCTGGTTTGATCTTCTATCCAGATGACTGAAACTTTCTCCATATCAGTAACAAGGCTGTTTCTCTTTCTTAATATTTGTGTGTTCACTGGAGTAGCACTTTTAACTTCCTTCAAGAACTTTTGCTTTCCATTCACAACTTGGTCAACTGTTGAGTGCAAGAGGCCTTGCTTTTTGGCCTATCTTGGCTTTCTACATGCCTTCCTCACTAAGCTTAATCACTTCTAGCTTTCAACTTAAAGTGAGAGATGGGTGACTCTTCTTTCACTTAAACACTTACAGACCATCATAGCATTATTAATTAGCCTAATTTCAATACTGCTGTGTCTTAGGGAATAGGGAGGGCTGAGGTGAGGAAGAAAAACTGGAGAATGGCCAGTTGGTCAGTGAAGCAGTCAGAACACACACAACATTTATCTATTGAGTGTACCATTTTATTTCAGTGTGGCTTGTGATACCCCAACACAATTACAATAGTAAGTAATATCAAAGATCACAGATCACCATAACAAATATAATAATGGAAAAATTTATAATATTGTACAAATCAACACAATGTGACACAAAGACACAAAATGAGCAAATGCTATTGGAAAAATGGCCCCAGTAGACTTTCTCCATGCAGGGTTGTCAAAGACCTTCAATTTGTAAAACAGTATCTGTGAAGTACAATAAAGCAAAGCACAATAAAATGAGGTATGCCTGTATATTATTTACAAATATTTTCTCCGATTCTGTGGGTTGTCATTTTACTCAATCCTCTTTTGATGCATAATTTTTTTTAATGTTCTTAATTGGAAGTTCAATTTGTCTATATTTTTAAAGGTTTTATTTATTTTAGAGAGAGAGAGTGGGCACAGAGGCAGAGGGAGAAGGGAGGAAGAGAATCTCAAGCAGACTCCCCACTGAGCTTGGAGCCTGATATGGGGCTTGATTTCACAACCCTAGGATCATGACCTGAGCTGAAATCAGGAATCAGACGCTCACCCTACTGAGCCACCCAGACGCCCCGTCAATTTGTCTATTTTTTATGTTATTACCTGAGCCTTTAGGTTATATCCAAAATTCATTGCCAAATTCAATGTTGTTGTGTTTTTGCCCTATGTTTTCTACTAAGGGTTTTATAGTTTCACATCTTACATTTATGTCTTTGATCCATTTTGAGTTAATTTTTGTATGTTTTATTAAGAAACCAAATTTTTCATACTAATATCAACTTTTTCAGCAATATTTTTTGAAAACACTGTCCTTTCCCTATTGAATTGTCTCAGAACTTTTACCAAAAAAATCATTTGACCATGTATGTGAGGGATGATTTCTGGGTTCTCTATTCTCTTCCATTTGTCTTCCTGTCTTTATGCCAGTGGCACACTGTTTTGATTACTATAATGTATAGTAAGTATTGAAATCAGAAAGTGAATATTTTTTTAAAGATTATTTTGGCTATTCAGGGTCCCTTGAGGTTCCATAATTTTTAGGGTGGATTTTTATAATTTCTGTAGAAAGAAAAGTCATTGACATTTGAATAGGGATTACAATGAATCTATAGATCACTTTAGGTAGTATTGACATCTCAACAATATTAAGTAATTCAATCCATGAACATAGGATGTGTTTCTATTTATTTATGTCATAGTTTTCATTATATAAATCTTCCACCTCCTTGACTAATCCTAAGTATTTTATTTTATTTTTGATGATATTGTAAATGGAATTGTTTTCATAATTTTCAGAGTGTTCATTGTTAGTTTATAGAAATGCAACTGACTTTTTGCATCTTGACTTTGTATCCTACTATTTGCTGAATTTATTTATTACATAAAACAGACTTTTTTTTCTGGAATCTTTAGACCATTCTATATATAAGAAGATAATCTGCAAACAGAGATAATTTTATTTCTTCTTTTCTAATTTGGTTGCTTTTTATTTCTTTTTCTTGACTTATTGCTCTGGCTACATCTTCCAAAGCTATGTTGAATAGAAGTGGCAAAAGCTGACATCTTTGCCTTGTTCCTCATGTTAGGAGAACAGCTGTCAGTATTTCACCATAGAGCATGATGTTTGCTGTAGGCTTTCCATACATGGCTTTTGTTATGTAGGGTGGTTTCTTTCATTTCTAGTTTGTTGGGTGTTTTTATCATGAAAAAGTATTGAATTTTCTCAGTTGCTTGTTCTGCATCAGTTGAGATGATCATGTGGGTTTTTTTTTCCTTCATGATGTTGATGTGGCATATTACACCTATCGAGTTTTGTATATTGAACCATCCTTGCATTCCAGGAAGAAATCCAATTTAGTCATGATGTATAAGCCTTTTAATATGCTGCTGAATGCTGTTTGCCAGTGTTTTCTTGAGGATTTTTGCATCACTGTCCATAAGGGATATTGGTATGTAGTTTTCTTTCCTTGTAGTGTCTTTGTATGGCTTTGGTTTTATGGTAATACTGGCCCAACAGAATGAGTTTCCTTCTCTTTATTATTTTGGAAGAGTTTGAGAAGGATTGAAGTTAGTTCTTTTGTGATGTTTGTTAGAATTCACTAGTAAAGTCATCAAGTCCAGGGCTTTTTTTTATAAGGAGATTTTTGATTACTGATTCAATCTCCTTACTAGTTATAGGTTTATTCAGAATTTTTTTTTTAATTTTATTATGTTATGTTAGTCACCATACAATACATCATTGGTTTTTGATGTGGTGATCCACGATCCATTGTTTTCATATAACACCCAGTGCTCCATGCAGTATGTGCCCTCCTTAATACCCATCACTGGGCTAACCAATCCCCCTTCCCCCCTCCCCTCTAAAACCCTGTTTGTTTCTCAGGTCCATAGTCTCTCATGGTTCATCTCTCCCTCCAATCCCCCCCCCATTTTTCCCTTCCTTCTCCTAATGTCCTCCATGCTATTCCTTATGTTCCACAAATAAGTGAAACCATACGATAATTGACTTTCTCTGCTTGACTTATTTCACTTAGCATAATCTCCAGTCCCATCCATGTTGATGTAAAAGTTGGGTATTCATCTTTTCTGATGGCTGAGTAATATTCCATTGTATATATGGACCACATCTTCTTTATCCATTCATCTGTTGAAGGGCATCTCGGCTCTTTCCACAGTTTGGCTATTGTGGACAACTTTTTCTTTTTCTTTTCTTTTCTTTTTTTTTGCAATTTAGCCTTCTTAGGTTGTGTTAGTCCAGGAATTTGTGCATTTCATCTAGGTTATCCAATTTTAAGTATACAGTTGTTCAGAGTATTCTTTTATAATCCTTTTTATGTCCTGTGTAGTCAGTAGTAATATTCCCATTTTCATATCTGATTTTAGTAATTTGTCTTATCTCTTTTTCTTAATCCATCTAGCTAAATTTTTGTCAATTTTGCTGATCTTTTTATTCTCTATTTCATTTATTGCTGCTCTGATCTTTATTATCTCCTTCCTTCTGCTAGGTTTTGGTTTAGTTTAGTTTTGTTTTGTTTGTTCCTTAAGTTACCAAGCTAGGTTGTTGATTTTTAGATCTTTCTTGTATTTTAATGTAAGCCTTTATACCTATAAATTTTCCTCTTAGCACCCCACTCACTGCATCTCTTAATTTTTGGTATGTTATGTTGTCATTTCCATTTGTCTCTAAATATTTTTAAATTTCCTTTGTGATTTTTTTCTTTGATCCTTTGGTTGTTTTCCAGTTTTATTTCAGTTCTTGATTGTTATTGATCTAACTTTAACCTGTTGTGGTGGAAGAAGATACTTTGCATGATATCTGTCTTTTAAATCTATTGAGACTTAAGTCATGTTCTAATATATGGTCTATCCTGGAAAATTCTCCATGTGCACTTGAGAAGAATGTTATTGAAGAATGTTGTTATTGTTAGGTAGAGTGTTGTGTATGTGTCTGTTACATCTAGTTGGTTTATTGTGTTGTTTAAGCTCTCTGTTTACTTACTTATCTCCTGTCTGGTTTTTTTCTATCCATTATTGAGAGTGGGGTATTGAAGTCTTCAACTATTATTGTAAACGATTTCTCGCTTCAGTTCTGTTACTGCTTCATATATTTTGGTGGTCCGTTAGTAGGTATGCAAATAATTATAATTATTGTATCTTCTTGCTGTTTTGAAACTTCTCTTAATATGTAATGTATTTTTGTCTCATGTAAACTTTTTTTAAATTTAAAGTCCATTTTGTCTGGTCTTAATATAGTCACCCCTGCTTTCTTTTGTTTACTGTTTTCATGGAATATGTTTTTCTTTCTATCTTTTCACTATCAGTCTATTTGTGTCTTTGGGTCTAAAATGACTATATAGTTGGATCATGTATTTTTTCCATTTTGCCAGTCTCTGTCTTTTGATTGGAGACTTTAACCCCTTTACATTTCAAGTAATTACTGATAAGAAAGGACTTAGTTTTATTTGTTTTCTATATTCCTTACAGATTTTGACCATCATTTCTTCCTGCCCTATAATCTTCCTTTTTGTTTAGTTGATTTTTTTGTAGTAAAATGTTTAAATTTGTCTCTGACTTCCTTGTGTATATATTCCATAGCTATTTTTTTGAGTGTGTGGTTACCATGGAGATTGAATTTAACATCCTGAAGTTATAACACTCTAATTTTAATATATAATGTACAAAAACTTTACTCCTTTAACAGCTCTATCTCCACCTATTTTGATTATTGATGTCACAAAACTTCATCTTTCTACGTTGTGTATCCAAAAACATAAACTAATAATTCTCTTAAATACATTAATCTCTGAAATCATGTAGAAAACAAAATGTGGGGTTACAACCAAAGTTACAGTAATACTAGCTTTTAGACTAATAATTGTGTTTTAAGAAATGCATCAATCTCTAACACCACATAGAAAACAAAAATTAGAGTTGCAAATAATTGTTATAATAATATTAGCTTTTATAATTTCCCATGTAGTCACACTAATTAAAATCTTTATTTCATCATGTAGCTTCCAGTTACTGTTTAGTGTCTTTTCATTTCACCCTGCTGGACTTCCTTGAACATATCTTGCATGGTAGGTCTAATGGTAACAAATTCATTCAGCTTTTGTTTATCTGGGAATGTCTTAATTTCTCTTTCACTTTTGAAGAACAACCAGATAGAGGATTCTTGATTGAAAGTTTTTTCCCCCCCATCAGTAGTTTGAATATATTAGCCCACTGACTTCTGGTCCCAAAATTTCTGATGAGAATCTTTGGTAATTTTATTGAGGATCTCTTATATGTGACAAGTTACTTCTCTCTTGCTACTCTCAAGATTCTCTCTTTGCTTTTGGCTTCCAAATGTTTTTCAGTGTGGGTCTCTTTGAGTTCATTTTACTCATAATTCACTGAGCTTGAATGTTTTTCATCAAATTTGGGAAGTATTCAGACATTATTTCTTCAAATATTCTGTCTTTTTCTCTCTTTTCCTTCTCCAACTAGGACTTCCACAATGTGTATATTGATCCATTTAATGGTGTCTCACAGGTCCCTTAAACTCTGTTCACTTTTCTTCCATCATTTTTCTTTTCCTCAGACTCAATAATTTCCATTGTTCTAACTTCAATTAACTGATTCTTGCTTCTGCCTGCTCAAATCTGCCTTTGAAATTTTCATTTCTGTTGTATATTTAAGCTCTGTAATTTATTTTTAGGTTATTATCTCTTTATTGATATTTCTATTTTGTTCAGGCATTGTTTTCTTGACTTTCTCTACCTCTTCCTTCAGTTCTTTGAGTGTCTTTTAGACAGTTGTTTTAGGGGTGCTGGGGTGGTGCAGTTGGTTAAGCATGGAACTCTTGGTTTTTGGCTCAGGTTGTGATCTCAGGGTCTCTCAGGGTCCTGAGGTTGTCAGGTTCTGCATTCAGGCTCCACATTCAGCGTGGAGTCTACTTAAAAAACACTCTCTCTCCCTCTTCCTCTGCCCCTCCCCCTGCTCTCTCTCTCTCAAATAATCTTTAAAAAAAAAAAGACAGTTGTTTTAAATTCTTGGTCTACTAGATCTACCATCAGGGTTTTCTTTAAGGAATCATTTCTATTGATTTACTTTTTTATTTTATTTTTTTAAAGATTTATTCATTTATTAGAGAGAGAGAGAGAGTGCACGAGTTGGGGGAGGGACAGAGGGAGAGAATCTTCAAGCAGACTCCCCACTGAGCAGGGAGCCTCACATAGGATTCATTCTCATGACCCAGGAGATCAGGAGCTGAGTTGAAACCAAGAGTCAGAGGCTTAACTGACTGAGCCAACCAGGCACCCCTACTTTTTTATTTTAAATGGACCATACTCTCCTCTTTGTTTATATGTCTTATGATTTTTTTGCTGAAAAACTGGATATTTGAATCTTATAATGTGGTAACTCTCAAAATGAGATTCTCTTCTTCCTCCAGGGCTTGCTGTCTTCTGTTTTGTTCATTGCTTTTTTTTTTTTTTTTAAGTAGGCTCCACACCCAGCATGGAGCCCAATGCAGGGCTTGAACTCACAACTCCAAGATCAAGACCTGAGCTAAGATCAAGAGTCACAAGCTTAACCAACTGACCCACCTAGGCACCCCTGTTTGTTGTTTTTGATTTTGATTGTTGTAGGCTGTCTCTCTGCTAAGGACAAGCCTAAAGTATAAACTTAAAATCTTCTCAGGTCTTTTTGAGCCTGTGCCTTTCCCAGGCATCCACAGTCACTTTCTAATTTTCCCCATATATACAGTTGCTTTTCAATGTCCAGTCTTTAATGTCTGTCCCCAAAAGGGAAAGAAAGAGAAAAATGAAGGGGGGATGTATGGACACCATCCCTTTAAGTCCCTTGGAAGTCACTTCAACCAGAGGGGGAAGGGCTTGCAACAATGAAAAGAGGTTCAACAAAAATCACCACCCACCTCTTTGCATTTTGATGTGACAGAGCACAGATCCTTGATATCTGGAAAGCAGGGTACCTTTGCCCATTCTGGCTCATGCAAGCTGTGGGCTGGCTGCTCTTGGAACATGTGCATAGCTGCCTGCCACATGTTTGGGGTGGGTAAAATGGATAGCCGCTACTGGGCTAGAAGCTGAAATTGACCAAAATTAACATCAGTAATTCACTGTCCAAACCTCACCTGGATGTTATAAGCTTTCAGTAGATGTCAGTGTTCCAAAAGAATTACATCAGACAGATTCTGCCAGTGCAATTGTTGTCTAGGTGAGGAGACAGATTCTGGGTCCTTCCTATTGGGCCATCTTCCCAAAATCCTTTAACTAGCTTTTTGATCTTAATCCACAATGACATTATTTTATTTTAAAAGTAATGTTTACATTGTCATGATTGATGACTATGTAGTATTCAATTTTCTAGATCAGGGATGGACAAATTTCTTCTTCAAAGGACCAGATGGCAAATATTTTAGACTTTGCAGACCACATATGGTCTCCATTGATGTTGCTACTGCTGTTAGTGTTGCTTTTTCTTCCTTCTTCCTTTTCTTAAACCATTTCAAAAATACCAAATTCTTAGCTCAAGGCTCATTGTCTAGATATACTATAAATTTTAGGGTAAATAAGATTTTTCCTCTTATTTGCTACTATAAACATCACCATAATATAAAATAGGCAATAGTTACAGTTTATAGAATATTGTAATTTCTTCAGTCTTCTGCTTATATGATTTTAGTGATGATCAGAATTTCCTCACTACATCAGGAGAATTATTTTTCTACTCTTTATAAATCTTGTTAACTTTATGCAAAGAAGTTACAAGATAATTCTTCTTTTTTTTTTTTTAAAGATTTTATTTATTTATTTGACAGAGAGAGACATAGCGAGAGCAGGAATACAAGCAGGGGGAGTGGGAGAGGGAGAAGCAGGCTTCCCGCCGAGCAGGGAGCCCGATGTGGGACTCGATCCCAGGACCCTGGGATCATGACCTGAGCCGAAGGCAGACGCTTAATGACTGAGCCACCCAGGTGCCCAAGAAGTTACAAGATAATTCTTTCAATTATTAATTCAGCACACATTTACTTTGAGCCCATTAAGTGTGCTGCATCCTACCAGTAGACTACTTGATCAGTGGTTTTAGTAAAATGAGTCTTCAGTTCAAAACAGAGAATATTAGTAACATCATTTAAGCTGTCTTTGTACTACATTTTTAGAACAACTTTAACGTGGGATGGATTTTAAGTTTGGGGCATTATAAATTTTTTTGAGGAAATGGTGTCCACAAAAATTAGGTAGCAAAAAGTGAAATTTGATATGTTGATCTCCTAAATAACCTCTCTGCCCTTAAGATAACTGCAGGTTACTTTCTGCTATGAAAATATCCCAGTTTCTCCCTTCTACATTCATTTTAAATGACCTTCTTGTAGAAGCTGGTTTGTAGGACTATTTTGAAGAATACTGTTATGCTACTGAAAGAAAATGTTGTTAGATTTGCTGAATGGTTTCAGCATGCTGACAGCATTGTTTTAAAATATATATTTTTAAAATTATATGTCAAATAGAAAGAACCAAGCCTGCTT
Organism: Leptonychotes weddellii; assembly: GCF_054177405.1. Lineage (NCBI taxonomy): Eukaryota > Metazoa > Chordata > Mammalia > Carnivora > Phocidae > Leptonychotes > Leptonychotes weddellii. The sequence continues at coordinate 49,055,737 of NC_138381.1, read as the reverse complement.
AAATCCAAATATAGTGATATCAGTGACATAGTAAAGTACAAGGTAAAAACAATAGGAAATGGTAAATGGCATTTTTATTATCCATTTGATTAATGGATTATGTCTTTGAGAATAACTTGTTGATGGAGGATAAGCATGGAGTTGTTCTTAATGTCCAACACCTTGGTCAGAGAATGGAGTAAGAGACAAAATTTGTCTGCAAAGCAAATGGCAGACACAGGCTGCAGATGGGATGTATGTGTATCCTACCAGGAAAGGCATGTTTCCTTAAAATTTTATATACAACTTAGGGTCTATATATTTATTTTTTTTTTGTTTAAATTAAAAAACTATAAATTGCTGTTTTTCTAAATTCCAGGTCCTTTAAGAGCAGAACTCTAAACTGTAAATAAATTGTAAAATTTGAGACTATAACAGATGTGTTTGCTATTAATTTATATTCACAGATCTGAAATATATGTAAATGATTTAAGTGACTACTGACTGTCAGACACTATTCTGGGTACTGTGGATGTATTAGTGGACAGAAATAGACAAAATCCCATGCTGCCATTATCTTACATTATAGTGGAGGGAAACTACAAATTGAAAATGAGGAAATAAATATAGTGATAAGGTCTATGGATAAAGATACATCCTCAAAAAGGGGGAGTATAAATGCTTAGGTCTCGGGGCGCCTGGGTGCCTCAGTCAGTTAAGTGGCTGCCTTCGGTTCAGGTCATGATCCCAGGCTCCTGGGATCGAGCTCTGCATCCAGCTCCCTGCTCAGCCGGGAGCCTGCTTCTCCCTCTCCCCCTGCCTGTGATCTCTAGCTCTCTCTGTCAAATATAAAATAAAATAAAATAATAAAATAAAATAATTAAAATAAAATAAAATAAAATATAAATAAAATAAAATAAAAAAAAAATAATAAAATAAAATAATAAAATAAAATAATAAAATAATATAATAAAGTAAAATAATAAAATAAAATATAAAATAAAATAAAATAAAAGCCTAGGTCTCATTGTCAAAGTAATATCTTAGGTTTCATTAAGGTGAATATAATATTTGTGCTGAAACCTAAAGAAAATAAGGAGTTGAACCATGCAGATATGGGGGTGTGAGGAGAGACTTTCAGGCCAAGAATCTCAGGCAAGAGCAGTCTGACTGTTTGAGGACCAGCATGGAGGAGGCCGTGTGGCTGGAGCGTGCAGCATGAAGGGATAATGGTAGGAGTGACATCAGAGTGTGTCAGGCCCAGACTGGGAGCCTTGTGGGCCACATAAGGGTTTGGCTCTCAACAAGTAGGATGGAAGTCACTGAAGGTGGATAAGCAGAGCAAAGGCACAATCTCACTTATAAAGTGTCATCTGAGGGTTGTATGGAGGAGGCAGGTAAGGGTAGAATCAGGTGAAACACTTAGGAGCCTTTTGAAATAACTCAGGCAAGAGGTAATGATGGTTTGGTCCTTGATACTCATACCTAGAGGTGGTGAGGTGCTGGCAGGAAAGATGTAGGAAGTGAGAGATTGATAGGGGTCTTGGATAACTTTCTTGTTTAATTGTTTTTTTCTTTACTACTTTATCTACAAAAAATCTACAGCAAACATCATAATTGGATACATGTTTTCCCTTGAGATTGGGTAAAAAACAGATGCATGCTATGTCTCTTTTTTTATGATTGTACTAGAGGTCTTGGCCAGGGCAGTAAAACAAGATAGAGTAACAATGTTTTAAAACTTGAAAGAAGAAATTAAAATGTTATGATGTTATTGTGGTTGATATACAGAGAATGCAAAAGAATCTACAGATAAATTATTAAATACTTAGAAGCATATCCCTAAGGGATATGTAAGATGCAACAAAGAAAACTATAAAATTATAATGAGAGAAGCATCTAAAGAAAAAAAAGGATGGGGGAGACATAAATCATGTTGGGGTGGATTGGAAGTCTAAACATTTCAAAAGTTGTCAATTCTTCCCCAAATGATTTATAGATTCAATACAACCCTAATGAAAATCTGAATACTTAAAAAAATTGTTTTTGTTTTATTTTTGGAGGAACTTGAAAACCTGATTCTAAAACTTATAGGAAAATATGATAAACAGAAAATAGCAAAGAACTCTGGAAGAGCCAAGGGGAGAGGACCTCATCATCAAGAGTCAAGATTTAGCCTTAAACTATGGGAATGAGTGTGGTCCTATCTCAGAGAGAAAAAGCAAGTGCAGTAGAATAGAAACAGATCTAGATGTCTATGAACACTTGATTTATGGCAAAGGCAGACTGCAGAGCAGGGAGAACAAGGTGCTCTTTTCAAGAAATGATGCTGGAACCATTGACTATCCATACTGAAGGAAAAAAAATGGAAGAAACATAATTCTATCTCACTTAATGAACAAAAAAACAGTTCATATTGGCAGTAGTATAATACAGAATATCTTCATGATCTCCCAAGTTAAAAAAAAAATCACATTTTTTAAAAAACAAGACAGCATTAATCGATAAGAACACAATGGATAAATTTGACTAAGTTTTGAAATCATTGAATGACAACCTAAAGGGAGGAAAAAGGAAAGCCACCTTGTGAAAATCTATTTTTGACACATCATCAAAACCTTGTACCAAAATGTGTAAATATCTTCAAAATTAATAAGAATAAAAATCTAATAAAAAAGAATGGCATGGGATATGAACAGGTACTTCACAAAAGAGAATATCAACAGGGCTAATATACCTATCATAATGTTTCAACCTCATTAATTATGGGAAAATACAAATTAAAACCAAAATGAATTTTAAAACAATGATATTAGTATGAGTTCACCAGATTAGCAAAAATTAAAATGTTTGACAATACCAAGTGCTGGCAAGGAAGTGAAGCAATCTGAATTCTTATACACAGTTGAGAATACAGATTTATAAAACCACTTTGAACACAATTTGGCAGTCCTGATTACAGCTGAAGATACACCTAGAAAGATACAGAAAGATACACCTTTCTGTTCCTAGAAAAGGGTTTCATAAGCTACAGAAATATATGTTCATATGCACCAGGATACATACAAAAGAATATAGAGTGAAACATTCAAAAAAAGGTCCAAACATGAAGCAATCAATGCCCACCAATAATATATTAAACCCACAGTGTGGTATATTCGAACCATGGGCATTATACAGCATCGGAAATGAACTACAGAAAAACAATAGCATGGGTGAATCTTAAAGGCATAGTGTTGAGTAAAAGAAGCCAGACACATTGTAATGAATAGTGCATCATACCATTTGTATAAACTTCAAAAAGAAAGTAGAAATCAATTGTACATATTAGAGATACATAGGTAATACAATTGTGAAGGGAAAACAAGGAAAGGAGTACCTTAAAATTCTGAAGAATGGCTGTTGCCAGCGGACAGGAGACAGTGATGATTGAGAACAATCACCTGGGGGAGCTGGTTATTTTATGTCTTGAGCCAGAGGTTCTCACACACATTGTAGTTTTCTAATCACTTGCCAAGCTGAAAATTTGTATTTTATGTACCTTTCTGGTTATTTCTTATATTTTAAAGCAAAAATATAAACTGAGGCTCAAAAATTAGAAAATTCCTTCAGTGTGACAGAACTAGTAGATTACAGAGCTGGGATTTGATCACTGTCTTGCCCACTTCAAAGCAAATGCCTTTCCCAATATATCATTGGCTCTTAAATTATGGTCCATGGTTCATGGACCATATAAGAAAACCACAACGGAACTTACAAAAAAATGCACATTACAGAATTCCAGACAAAACTAACTGAATCAGAATCTTTGTGTGTTGGATCCACGAATCTGCATTTATCAAGTTTCAGAGGATTCTGAGGCACAATGAAGCTTAAAGGGACTGCACTGAATTAGACTTCTTAAGAGGAAGGGACCAATAACCCATCCACTCTGAGAATCTCACATCTTTCTCTTTATTCCAGGAAGGAAAAATATTTTGACAGTTAGGAAAGAAAGAAAAAGAAAGGAAGGAAGGAAGGAAAAAGGAAAAAAGGAAGGAAGGAAGGAAAAAGAAAGAAAGAAAGAGAAAAAGAAAGAAAAAAGAGAGAAAGAAAGAAAAAGATGACTGCACCTCCTGGAGCCAAAAGCAGGAGTTTGGAGCAAGTAAAAACTGTTTCTGGGATTCTGGGGTAAAAAAAATTGAAAGGGACAAGGGCAAGAGACTCAAATACTGTTGTTTAAGGCCACACATTACGTTTGAATCCAGCATGAGGTGGTTTTTTCTTATCAGCCTTTATATATAGGGCAATGTTTCTGAGTCACAGGAGGAAGCTGATTCCTTATGAATTTTGTGTTTATTTTCATATGTCCCTTTGGTGTTTAATAAATTTTCCCTGAGTATTACAGTTTAACCTAGCTATTCTGAAGGTAACCACAGAAAGAACTATCAGGAAATAAAAACTAAAATAAGAAGGTTCTTAAATGTTGCCTTCCTGCCTCCCACCAGTGAGGACTCCACCTTGGTTCTCTGTGTCTTCCCCTTTCTGCACTTGAGTGACAGAGCTGCCCTACCAGACAGCTTGTGTGTGTGTATGTGTGTGTGTGCATGTGCATGCGCGCACGTGCGTGTGGGCTCATGCACATATACATGCAATGAAGAATCTGGAGGAAATACTGTGGAAGGAGAGATGGAAAAGAGTTTCATATAGAATTGGAGATGAATCATTTGCAAGTATGGAAGCAGGGGAAATGTGTATGTATATGGATGAGAGATCCAAAAGGAGTTTCAGCAAAGCAATTGAGGAATTCCAGGTGATTTGAATTTACTTTTGGGTTGAGTTTCTGTGATCACAGCACCACTGAGAGGTCCGGCCCCACTGAGCATAGCTTTTTGAGCAACCTGGAACCAGAGCTTGAAAGGATAATCAGGGTTCCCCTAGAAGACAGTGGGGTACCCTGGTAACACCATAATTGGTGAGAGAACACCAACACAGATGTGCAAATCAGCGGTGCAGAGCTGTGACTGCTTGTTGGCTGCCCTCCCCTTGCTGCACCTGCAGATGATGCAGCCCAGGACCAGGCCAGCCGTTCTATGGATTGCAGCCATGCTTGCCATGACTTCCCTCTCTGAGTCTATGAACTGTTAGGTTTGCGTTTGGGAGCACATCAACAAGATAACATTTTTACTTGATAGAAATACTGCTTTCACTAAACCACCTGAGCAGAAGCATCTTTTCAAAGTGACCAAATTATGTCTTGTTTTGGGTAACTGTAAAAGCATATGCTGGATATTGTGCTCACAGCAAAAGAACAGAACAATTTCTTCTTTATTCCCAGAACATTAGTACAAAGCATAAGCAAGCAATTCAGAGGTTGAATTTTATAGTCTTAGATGTAGCCTATGTATTTGTTCAAAAGGGACCATTTTCTATGTTTATAGGCTTTTTCCAAAAATCAGAGTTAACCCATATTATATTATTCTCAAATCTGAAAATGATTTAGGATTAAAAATAACTTTGGGGTGCCTGGGTGGCTCAGTCAGTTAAGTGTTCAACTCTTGATTTTGGCTCAGGTCATGATCTCAGAGTGGTGAGATTGAGTCCTGAGTCAGGCTCTAAGCTGGTCAGGGAGCCTGCTTAAGATCCTTGCTCTCCTCTCCCTCTGCCTCTACCCCCACTCACACCTCTCTCTCTAAAAAAAAAAACAAAAAACAAAAAAAAACCCAAAATTTAACATTTGTACATCCTTTATAGTTTGCAAAACCTTTCAGGAATATTTTCATACATGGTCCCCTTCTCAACACTGTAAGGTAGAATTTATTATTCCCACACTACACTAAGGAAAACCTGAGTCCAGGACTTGAATGAATTAGGATGAGGTCATTTGAGTAGGATGAGACTTAGTTGGACAGGAACCACATTTTATTCTAGGTCTTCAGTGCTTTAGCTTTATTACAACTCTCTGTACACACACACACACACACACACACACACACACAGCTATTTTTCAGGTACATGGCACTCCGTGTTCTCTCCAATGCGTGCCACAATATCTTGGCATTTAGTTGAGTGAAATGGTAACTAACCTAGAAACATGAAAATGTCAACTAGGACTGGGACTTTAAAATGATCAGGCAGAATTATTTGGACATGTTTGACTTCTTAAAACTAGAACTGCCTTAAAATGCAACTATGATGGAGAACCACCATTATCTTTTCCTCAATTTGATAGTAGGTTACCATTAAAAAGACAGTTATCTTTTGTATTTCTTATAGCACCTACTGCTGCTAGTCACAGTAAAGTGAATGGGTTGGGCAGACCAAGGTTCAGATTCTGGTCCTGCCACCAGCAATGTTTTTTTTATCACAGGAACATAACATCTCTGAGGATATGCTTCCTGACCTGTGAAATGGAGGAAATAGCATCTATCCTGCATGTTCACTGGTATTAGATAGGACAAATTAGACCGTACATGTGAGACTATGTTTCAGTTGTGAATTGTTGTGCAAATATGAGGCATCATATCTCAGCATGAAATGTGTTCTGGGTGACTAGATGTGACCCACTGTGTTTCACTATGAATATTTTAATATAGACGTAAGGACTCTTTTAAATGTCAAAAAAATAGATCATGGGAAGAACAGGCTATTTTTGAAAGAGCTCATAATTCCCTTTTGTAACTCAAGTAAGAAAAAATGAGCCAGTGGGGCTTTATGAGTTTTAAAGGCACAATATAAAATTGAGATCTGTAATAAACATATGAATTAACTCTGAATGAAAATAGAAAGCTGAATAATTTTTATAAAAGTAGAATTAATAAGAGATCTGAATTATATAGCCTAATTTTACTGAAATGTAACATTTTTAAGTGCTAACCATTTTTCTGATATTACAAATAGAAAATCCAGTAATGATACAATTTTGTTTGTTTTTCAAAAACAAAAGGTTTGGTATTTTTTCAGTAACAAAAATATGGAAGCTGTAGATGACACAGCTATGATGGCAGAATCTCACTTCTGAGATGTGTGAAGTGCAATGATCCTTGAGCGAATCACTTGATCATTTCCTTGCCTCCCTGACAAATCTGTAAGAAAGAGAGGAAACAGAAAGACTGAATTAGCTCTACTAGTGTAGTATAGCCAGCAACTGTAAAGTACTCAATACAAACTTTTTTCTTGAAGGAATAAGACTGCCATGGTAACAGGAAATTATTTGTCATAGGAAAATCAAGAGTATTCAACTTTCCTGCATATTCCCACACTTAAGAGGGTATCTCTACACTGAAAACAATCTATCAGTTGGAAGTAAAGTCAAGTAAATTAATCTACAGATAAGACCAAGAAGTGATAATGCAGGGATGTAACATTTGTTGCTTTTTTGCCACCTTGAATGATAGTACGTGGCTTCTGCTTTAGGCCACCATATACAATAATACAGGGACATATAGCTGTAGGACCAGCAGCACATTTAGGTACAGCATCCTCCCTGGTGCAATTTCACACTGGTCAGAAGTCTCTAGTGGCCTCTTTCAGGATTTTGTACCATTCTGTTGAAATGTGTAGCCAATGACTTAATAAATATAGAAGTACTTATCAAAGACATAGTTTATACAAAGCTGGAAACAATTGTACATTAAGTGGCAGATGGATAGAACAAAATTGACAGTTGAGAATTATAATCTGAAATAAACAATAAAATTAGATAGTAATAAAAAATAAAGTCCTCCACTACAGTTATGCAAATTAATGGCATGAAATAGTATGAGAAAGCCTGGTTTAACTACAGTCTTAGAGAGGAAATGCCTTTCTTCTTCATATTTCCATAAGGAGAGACCTCCAACATGGTGAAATTACTCTCAAGACCTAACTTGCTGGTGGTTGACAATCGTTAATTCAGGAATTAGATCTTCTAAATGTGTAAGTGCTGCAAGTCATTCTTACCTCTCCATTCCAGGGCATGGCAAAACAGCAATTAAGGGTAAGTGCATCTACTCTACAAAACCAAATTCTTCATGATTACATTGTCCCAATACCCAGATTCCCAGGAGCCAGGTATAAGCAGTAGCAAACACATTGTATCCCACACTGAAGCCAATTTAGGTTGTATATTTAATGCATTTCCATTCATGTGACTCTTGTCCATGACAAAATTTTTCAATTTGTCCAAAGTTACATGGGCAAAAAGTGTTAATTGTGTTCCCTCAAACTCAGATACATGTGTAATATGAAACAACTTAGAAGTATTAATTTTTAGCCAAGAATATAGAAGCTATTAAGGTAGAGAATAATAGTGGTTTTTAAATATGTAAAGGAATCTCTTTTAGAATAGGGATTATTCTGTGTAACCTCAGAGGGAAACAGATTTCTATTAAATATAGAAAAACATGTCTAGCAATTAAAGCAGGGGCAAAAAAGTTCATTCAAGAATCTACCAAGATCCAATTACAGTGCAAGGTACTAAAGATACAACAGTGATCATGCCCAGCATGATGCCTTCCCTCATGGAGTTTGCTCTTCAGAAGGAATAACAAATGGGTAATTATAACACAGTGTCATGATTACCATTTTTCGGAAAGTACAAGGATATTACCGGAACACCTGAAATGGAGTACGTAAACCAGTCTAGGGCATATGAGATTTGTGATTTAAAAAAGATCACACTATCTGTCTTAGGAAGAAGAGAGGGTGGCACAAGAAGAGAGGAATACAGACTGAGTACATGCGAATAGATAGAGGTGGAGAAGTGTAGAATATTTTTAAAATACGGGATGAATGACTTGTGAGCTGGTGAGCTCCCCATCCCTGGAAATGCTGAATGACCATGCAGTAACAAAGCTTATATATAAACTTCATATGTTGACTAATCATGTGGTAAACTCTAAGGGTGTTGCTGCCTCTAGATTCCTTCACTGCCCAGGTTGGCCAACTTGAATACAACTGGGTGAAGGTCATTATTCATTGAGATTGGAGGTGTTAGAAAATGTTCAGCCAAATGAAGCATAACATCTGTGTTTTTTTTCCCCTCTAACTACCCAAATCTGTGGTGAATTTCTGATGTGGAGGTGGTGAGGGCTGACTTCAGTATGATGAGATGAATTTTTTTTGACATATCTATTTTCAAGAGTATCATGACTTAGAATTTAACACTTCTAGAGAACATTTAGAGAGCATTGGTATTATCGGGGGCCATTAGAGATAACTGGAGGCAATCTGCTATAATTATGGCTGTTGGTTTTACTTAATGGATATATCTTTTAAAAATTCATTCTGTATATTTTAAACTCTTATCAAAGAAATTACGCATGTATTTTAACAAATCAGATTAAACCAAAATATTTACAAGGAAAATCAACATGTCCTTCCATCTTCCACAAATCTCAAGTCTTATCCCCTGGAGGCATTCACTTTTAACTCTTTCTTTTTTTTTTTATTCTTATGTTAATCCCCATACATTACATCATTAGTTTTAGATGTAGTGTTCCATGATTCATTGTTTGTGCATAACACCCTGTGCTCCATGCAGAATGTGCCCTCCTCAATACCCACC
>NC_138381.1:49020003-49045732 GCF_054177405.1 Leptonychotes weddellii | reverse complement strand
CCCATCCATGTTGATGTAAAAGTTGGGTATTCATCCTTTCTGATGGCTGAGTAATACTCCATTGTATATATGGACCACATCTTCTTTATCCATTCATCTGTTGAAGGGCATCTCAGCTCTTTCCACTGACCTTTTAAAAAATTATTTTCTTAATCTGTTACCTTTATTTCAACTCTGATTTTTATTAGTTCCTTCCTTGTACTAATTCTCGACTTTGATCTTCTTTCCAGTTTCTTTAGGTGTAATGTTAGATCATTTATTTGAGATTTTCCTAGTTTCTGAGGTTGGACTATAAACTCTCCTCTTAGAACCTATTTTGCTAGATCCCAAAGATTTTGAACCATTGTATTTCCATTTTTATTTGTCTCCAGGTTTTTTTTTTTTAATTTACTCTTTAATTTCTTCATTGACCCTTTGGTTGTTGAGTAGCTTGTTGTTTAGTCTCTATGTGTTTGTGTTTTTTCCAGCTTTTTCTTTCTTGTAATGATTTGTAGTCTACTACTGTGGCTGAAATAGATGCTAAATGTGATTTCAACCTTCTTAAATTTATTGAGACATTTTTGTGGTCTAATGTGCTCTATCCTGGAAAATATTTCATGTGCACATGAAAAGAACGGGTATTCTGCTGTTTGCAGATAGAATGTTCTGCAAATACATGTTAAATACATCTGGCCTAATGTGTCATTTAAAGGTGATTTTCCTTATTGATTTTCCATCCGGATGATCTATTCATTGATGTAAGTGGGGTATTGAAGTCCCATAGCATTAATGTATTACTGTCAATTTCTCCCTTTTTGTCTGTTAATATTTGCTTTATATATTTAGGTGCGCCCATGTTTGTTGCATAGATACTTACAATTGTTATATCTTCTTGTTGGATTGATCCCTTTAACATTATGTAGTGCCCTTCTTGATCTCTTGCTGCAGTCTTTGTTTTAAAGTTTATTACGTCTGATAAAAGTTTTGCTATCCCAGCTTTTTTTTTGCTTCTAGCTGCACAAAGTATGTTTTTCCATCCTTTTATTTTCAGTCTGTATGTGTCTCTAGGTCTGAAGTGAATCTCTTGTGGGCAACACACAGATGGGTCTTGATTTTTTATCCATTCAGTCACCCTATGTTTTTTTTATTAGAGCATTTAGTTCATTTCCACTTGAAGTAATTTATTGAAGCATTTAGTCCATTTCAATTTAAAGTAATTAGTAAGTAAAGTAATTATGTACTTATTGCCATTTTGTTAATTGTTTTCTGGTTGTTTTGCAGTTCTCTGTTCCTTTCTTCTCTTGTTTGCTTTCCTTGTGACTTAATGACTTTCTTTAGTGTTATAATTGGATTCATTTCCCCCTTTTTTAAATTTATTATAGGTTTTTGGTTTGTGATTATCAGAAGTTCATATACAACACCCGGTGTATACAGCAGTTTATATTAAATTAATAATTGCTTAAGTTCAAACACATTGTGAACTATAAAACATTCAATCACTATATTTTTACTGTCACACTCCTATGTTTTATGTATGTGGTATCATGTATTACATCCTTTTATTTTGTGTATCCCTTGAGTAATTTTGGAGATATAATTGATTTGTTTTTTAACCTCCATTCTCGCTTTATAAGTGATATGTTTGCACTTACCATTGAAATTTTTTCCTTTCATAATTTTCTTACTTCTGTTTTTGGCCTTTTCCATTTAAAGAAGTCACTTTAACATTTCTGGTAAGGTCGGTTTAGTGGTGATAAATTCCTTTAACTTTTGTTTGTCTGGAATACTGTGTCTCCTTCAATTTTGAATATTTTTTGCCAAGTAAAGTATTCTTGGTTGTAGGTTGTTTTTTGTTTTTGTTTTTCTCCTTTTAGCACTTTGACTATATCATGCCACTTTCTTCTGGCCTACAAAGTTTCTGCTGAAAAATCAGCTCATAGTCTTGTAGGGTTTCCCTTGTGTGTAACTGTGTGCTTTATTTTGCTGCCTTTAAGATTATCTCTTTGGGGTGCCTGGTGGCTCAGTCAGTTAAACATCTGACTTCAGGGGCGCCTGGGTGGCTCAGTCGTTAAGCGTCTGCCTTCGGCTCAGGTCATGATCCCAGAGTCCTGGGATCGAGCCCCGCATCGGGCTCCCTGCTCCGCGGGAAGCCTGCTTCTCCCTCTCCCACTCCCCCTGCTTGTGTTTCCTCTCTCGCTATATCTTGCTGTCAAATAAATAAAATTAAAAAAAAAAACAAAAAACAAAACATCTGACTTCAGCTCAGGTCATGATCTCAGGGTCCTGGGATTGAGTCCCACATCCAGGCTTCCAGCTCAGTGGGGAGTCTGCTTGTCCCTCCCCCTCTGCCCCTCCCCCTGCTAATGCTCCTTCTCTCTCTCTCTCTCAAATACATAAATAAAATCTTTTTTAAAAAAGATTCTCTCTTTATCTTTAGTTTTTGTCGTTTTAATTCTTGTGTGTCTTTGTGTGGACCTCCTTAGGCTCAATCTTGTTCAGGGTTCTCTGTGCTTCCTGGACCTGCATGTCTGTTTCATTCTCCAGGTTAGGGAAGTTTTCAGCTAGTCCATCTTCAAAGGGTTTCTGCTCCTTTCTTTCTCACTTCTCCTTCTGGGACCCCTATAATACAAATATTATTACACTTGATGATGTCATAGAAGCCCCTTAACCTAGTCTCATTTCTTCAAATTCTTTTTTTCTTTTTGCTATTCAGCTTACTTGCTTCCCATTATCCTGTCTTTCAGATTGGTGATTCGTTCTTCTACATCCTGTAATCTCTTTTTGTTTTCCTCTCATATATTTTCCATTTTAGTTATGGGATTCTTCAGCTCTGATTGGTTCTTTTTTATATTTTCTATCTCTTTGTTAAAGTTCTCACAAGTTCATCCAGTCTTTGCTCAAGTCCAGTGAGTATTTTTATGTCTATTACCTTGAACTCTTTATCAGGTTGATTGCTTAACTTCATTTTGTTTAACTCTTTTTCTGGGGTTTTGTTTTGTTCTTTTGTTTGGGTCATATTCTTCTGTCTCCTCATTTTGTCTGACTGTTACTGTTAAGTTGGTCAGCTACATCTCCTGGTCTTGAAAGTAGTAGTCTTGGGTAGAAGGCATCTTCTGGTACATAGGGCAATCCCCTCCAGTCACCAGAACCAAGTGCTCCAGGGGTGTTCCCTGCATGGGCTGTGTGCACCCTCATATTGTGGCAACTGCAACTGCTGTGGACACTCTGGTCTTTGGGGCTGGCTCCTGTTACAGCTGACTGAAAAGCCCAACTGTAGCTACTGTGGGTGTCCTGGTCAGTGGGGCTAGCTATCCACTTCCCCAAGTGAGAAGTTACTTTTGGAGGGGCATCAGTCCCAGCTGGGACTTCTTGCCAGGTATAATGTAGTGACAGTTGCTCTGGGGGAAATTCTAGTCCCAACCGAGGCTGTCTGATGGATGTGGCAAGGAAGAAGCTGCTTTGGATGGGCATCTGCCAGGGCAGCTGAATTGGATAGGGCAGGTTCCTAGAGAAATGCTTGGGGTGGGGGTAGGGCGGGTAGGGAGGTAGAGGTTTGTGGAATTGGTACTAGCAAGGTAGATGGAGAGTGTCAGGACTGGTTCCCACAAGCAGTTGGCTAGCTAGGCTAAAGTTGAGCAAGACATATCCTAAAATTAGCCAGCCAATAAATCTTTACCAAATCCCAGGCACTTTTTAAATTGCCACCTCCATGACGAGTCTCAGACCAAGTGCTATAGTGTATAGGCCATTGAAGAGCAGAGACTCAGTTTCCTATTGTCCTCTCACTCTCCCAGAGTTAAGCCCACTAATATCCAAAGTTCCCAGATCTAAGCCCTACTGATTTTCAAAGCCAGACTTATGAGGGCTCATCTTCCCAGTGCTAGTTCCCAGAGACAGGGGTGCCCTCTGTGATAGTTTGATCCCCTTGCTCCTCAAGGAAGACCTCCACACTCGTGATATCTCTCCCACTTATGCATCACTGTATGCCAGGTGCAATTTCACAAACATATTACTCTTTTTCTCTTTACTTTTGTTCATGTTCTCTTTCTGAAATGTTCTTCCCCCTCACACCTGGCTAACTCCTGCTCAAGTGTTACTTTTGCCTAAAGCCTGTCCCTCACTATCCCAAAACCAGGCCTTATGATGCCACCCTTCCATGCTTTCTTATCCCCTGTGCTTACCTCTATTATAGCATATAGAAAAATATTTTTAAATGCTTACATTTCCAAAGGCATTCTTTCTAAATCAGTTTAACAACAGCATGCATGTTGTTAACTAGAAAGTTAACAACAAAATGGAATAAACAAAAAACCTTTGCCTTTCTTTTCCCAAAAAGTCACTCTTTCTTTGTTTTACAAAAAATAGATTTTCCTTATTTTTAAGTTTTTATTCTAACCTTGTGAAACTAACAAAAACTAAGAAATTCTATGTTCCATGAATATGAGTAACTTATGACAGAGAATAAAAACTCATCTTTAAAAGGTAATTAAATTAGGGGCACCTGGCTGGCTCATTCAGGAGAGTATGTGACTCTTGATTTCATGGTCATGAGTTCAAGCCCCACATGTGGCGTAGAGATTACATACATTACATACATAACATATGTACATACTTACATAAATGTAATTAAATTAGTAAATGTTAAACAGTTTTCTGGGTAATATTTATTTCTATATTTAGCATACTAAGCATGGTAATAAAAGTAGCAGATTGAATTGTATAAGTTGCATTTTATGATCCTATAGTATTTGAAGTTACAGAAGCACCCAAAAACAGTTGGCCTCCATATGAAACCATATTTTTGGAAATCACATGATACCTTCTTTATCATAGAAATACAAATGCCTGCAATATCATAGAAACCAGGGACCGAAAAGGAAAATGGGCATGCTAAGACTACCACATCATCTCCTGCCAAATTTAACAGTTTTTAAAGTTATGAAGTAATTCAATTTTGAAGTTAATTTAGCTTTGTGGCAGAAAAAAACCTAAAAGTTCTTATTTTTCCCCCACAATATCCATGAAATATCACTTATATTTTCTCTTCTTGTATCTCAAGAAATACTCTAAATACTTAGGATATTGAGGGAAACTATAGAATCAAATAGAAGCCCCTGAACTCCTCCTTAGTCTCCCCATTATAGTGGCTATGAAAAATTGCACAGCCCTGATGCCTCTGTTTTAAGTTTTCCCTTACTTCTTAACCTTAATTTATCCTTCCATGATTTTCAATAAGTTCTAGTGTATCTTAAACACTCATATTTTCTTGACAATCCCAGTAGCAGTTGATGCAGTGTGATGTGCATGAAGCCTGGATCCTTCTTAGTTTGGCTCTTTTCAGAGATCCTAGAACTCCACCAATCATGGGCAGCCATAGAGTGAGCTAGAAAATGGGATTGAGTAATTCTAAGAGACTAGACATTGGCTTGCAAGGATGTGGGCTTCTACCAAAAGGATAGAAATTGTGTTGATGCGTGTGCATATGTGTAATATAATAATAATATTATATATTATTTATATATATGTGGGTAATATATATAGTATATCTATCTATTCCATACATATTATCTATATGTATGTCTAAATCATAATATATTCTTATATGCAGCTCCTTGGAGCATATGTGCCTAAAAAACATATGTGGAACAAGCAACCAGAAACATGTCCTATTTTAAATAAGATAGCCCTAGGCAAAATGTGCTTCTTCGCAGCAATAATTAGCTTTGTTTATGTCACCTGGACAAGTTCAAGCAATGAATGGGGTCCCCTTAGAAAGCCAGGAGAATGTAAATTCTTAACAAAACCCTGTTTTATTCTCTCCACTAATTTTCCTGTGCTCCTTTCAGGACTTCTTTGCAGTTTTAATTTTTTAAAATTTTTTTATTATGTTATGCAGTTTAATTTTTAAGCAGGTTTAAGGGAGGTGACAAGTTGTTATTGTACCTAATGTCTACCTGAAAAAGAAACGGCCCTACAGAGTAAACAGCAGTGACATCTTCTTCAGTCCAAGGAAACTGTTCTTCTAAGAATCCATCTTTTTAATATCAATAAGAGCCTTTGTATAGTAGTAAACTCTTCTAAAATTATACAACCACAGCTAATTTTCCCAATTTTTTGCCATCCCACCTTATTTCATCATCTTGTAGGGCTGATACATTTCCTTAGAGAACTGGAATGCTATAGCAACAATCATTTCCTATGCTCCCAGCACTCAAAGAGTTAAGAACCGAGGCTATTTCTCATCAGAGTAGTGGGTGATATGCCAATTGTGACACCAACTCTCAGTCAGTGAGTTCGGTTATTTTTGTAACGATTGTCAAAAGGAACATGGAACTGAGCACACTGTGCCACCTGCTTCAGAGTGGGGTACAACTGGCTGCAGGGGAGCGGAACAGGAGCCAATGCCAAGGATGGTTATGGATCTACTGGAGCCATAAATAGATTTACTCATTTTTGTGTCAATGAGGAGGTCACAGTAGAAGGAGGAGCAAGTGAATAGTGTAGCTGTGGATTTCTAGACATGTGAGATATTGTGATTCTCAGTAATAACCAGGCAGTGGTTATTGCTGATATGTTTTATATTGTTTTAAATCATATAACTTCTTCAAGTACCTGCCAGCATTTCTAGGATTTAAAAACAAGTCATAAATTCCAAAAGGTTGAGAACCACTGCGTTGATAACTAAAGCCACTGCATTAATAAATAAAGCCATTTGTAAAGAAGCCTAATATTTTCTTCTGCATCACAGAAAACAGTTATCCCAAAGTTAGGGGGGTTGTTATACTAAAGAGTTTAACAATTTGGGTTTACTCTACTGCATAACAAACTACCTGAAACTTAGTAGCTTAAAATAATGACATTTATTTTACTCATGAATTTGTAACTTGGGCAGGCCTCAGTGAGGACAGCATATCTCTCCCACTCTGGTATCTACTGGAACCATTGAAAGGTTAAGGGCTAGAATCCTCATTTACTCACATGTCTGGTTCTTGATACTGGCTGTAGGCTGTGACCTTACCTGGAAATGTCAGTCACAACACCCATACACAGCATCTCCATTAATCTGGTTTCCTGAAGACATGGTATCAGTTCTCAGGGTGAGTGTCTCTAGATAGAAAGACAGATGGAAGCCATGTCTTCATGGCTTCAACACATGAAAGTGTTCTAGGAGTCAGCATTAAAAGCTATGCAATATCATGTCCACCACATTCTATTTGTCACAGTACTCACGTAGGCTCACCCAATGTCCAAAGAAATGGGAATGGATTCTACCTCTTGGTAAGGGATTGCCAAAGTTCTGGAAGAGCGCATCAGGCCAAAAATGCTGCTGTGGCTATTTTAGGAAAATATAACGTGCTACAGTTGACCCTTTGGTCATATAATTCATATCCTTCCCACATGCAAAATGCATTTTAGTGAATTTTTTGTCCTATTTTTCTGATGCTTTTTAGTACCCCTTTGCATTTTTTAAAATAGTGGAGTTTTCTTTTCCTTTTAAAATTATACTTTTTGCTCTATGGCTTGGAAATTATGCTTCCAAAGAGTTATAGTCTTTATGATTTTCTTCTAATGTATAGCCTAGATATTTTGACATATATGCAAACCTAACAGATTTTTTAAATAATCAATAGCTTTATGTTTGTCCCAAGCAATGCAAGGATGTTACCACACTTTAACTCTGATCGTCCCTTCCAGCTTGATATGTGTGTTAGCTCAGGCTGCTATAACAAAATAGCATAGATTGAGTGGCTTAAACAACAGACATTTATTTCTCATAGTTCTAGAAGCTGAAAAAGTCCAAGATCAAGTGCAAGTAGAGTTGTTGTCTGGTGAGAACCCTCTTCCTGGTTTGCGGGTGACCGCCTTCTTGCTCGATCTCACCTGGAAGGGAGAGAGGGCTCTGGTTTCTTCTTAATATTTTAAGGGCGTTAATCCCATCATGGGGCTTTACCCTCATGACCTTATCTAAATCTAATTACCTCCCAAAGGCCTTATTTCTAAATATCATCACATTGGGAATTAAAACTTCAACATGTGAATTTGGAGGGAACACAAACATTCAGTCCATGGCATTATGCTACTACTTTATAATATTTTAGATCTGGCTTATTTTCCTACCAAAAATTAAGTATTGTTATATTTGCTTTAAGAAGTTAGAAAAAAATACAGTGGATTGTTGTCACATTAACCGATGTTTTTACCAATATTTTTTTCTCATCACTTTTTTTTACTGGGATATAATTCACATATGATTAAATTCACCATTTTAAAATGTACAGTTCAATGATTTTAGTATATTCACAATGTTGTGCAATCGTCACCAATATCTTAAAATATTTTCATCACGCTCCCCCCCCACACACACAAAACAAAGTCCATATGGGTTACCAATTACTCCCTGTCCCACTCCCCCAAGGTTCTGGCAACCTCTAATCTACTCTCTGTCTCTTGTAGAGATTTATGTATATAAATCATACAATATGTGGCCTTTTATGTTTGGCTTCTTTCACTTAGCATAATGTTTCAAGTTTCCTCCATTGTTGTAGTATGTATAAGTACCTCACTCCTATTTATGGCTGAAAAACATGTCATTGTATCCATATATCTCATTTGGTTTATCTGTTCATCACTTGATGGGCACTTTCTTGCTGCTTCCACCCTCTGGTCATTTGAATAATGTTATTGTGAATGCCAAATTGATCTTTATAGAGGCTACACTATTTTGGATTTCCACCAGCAAGCAGTCTCTGAAGGTTCCATTTTCTCCACATCCTGATCCATATGCGTTATTTTCTGTTTTGTTTTTTCTTTCTGATTGTAGAAATCCTAGTGGTGTGGAGTAGTATCTCATTTTGGTTTCAATTTGCATAAGCCTGATGACTAATGATGTTGAACATCTTTTTATGCACTTGTTGGCCATTTACATATCTATCTTGGAGAAATGTCTGTTCAGATATTTTGCCTATTTTTAAATTGGTTTATCTGCATTTTATCATTGGGATATAAGAGGTCTTTATGCATTTTGGATACTAGACCCTTATCAGATATATGATATGCAAATTTTTCTCCATCCTGTGGTTGTTTTCTCAATTTCTTAATAGTGTTCTTTGAGTCACAAAATTTGTTCATTTTGATGAGGTATTTTTTCTTTGTTGCTTGTTTTTGGTATCATATTTAAGAAACTATTGCCTAATGCCAAGTATGAAGATTTACACCTTTGTTTTCTTACAGATTTTATATTTTTTATCTCTTACATTTACTTTTTTTATATTTTTGAATTAATTTATGATATGAGGTAGAGGGTTGAACTTCTTTCTTTTGTATGTAGCCATCCAGTTGTCCCAGCACCATTTATTGGAAAAAAATAGTCTTCCCTCCTTGAACGGTCTTAACACCCTTGTCACAATCAATTGACTATGGATGTTTGAGTTCATCTCTAGACTGCTCTATTCCATTGATCTATATGTCTATGTCTGTGCCAGTACCACATTATATCGATGACGATTGCTTTTAGTAAATTTCAATTTCAGAAAGTGTGAGTCCTCTAACCTTGTTCTTCTTTTTCAAGATTATTTTTCCTATTCTGGTTTCTCTGATTTCCATATGGATTTTAGAATCAACTTGTCATTTCTATAATTAAGGAAGTTGAAATTTTGATAGGAATGGCATTGAATCTGTAGATCAACCTGAGAATATTTCCATCTTAACATCTTAATATGTACTGTTCAGAAAATATATTTGCTTGTTATTGAATTCTAAGTTGACAGTTATTTTTTCTTAGCATACTGAAGATAGTATTTAATAATATTTTCCCTCCATCGCTGCTGCTGTTGTCAATCTGTCATTCTTTCTATGGAGCTTGAGGCTTTACTCGTTCCTATACAATTTAGAATCAACTTTTTAAATTAAAAAATAACTTTTTGGAGTATTATTTAAAGTTGCAGTGAATCTTAAGATCTTTCTTAAGTTCAGCATGAAGAACAGTAGCATGCTTACTATATTAAGTATTTTTTCAATGAAAAGGAATATTGGTCTATAATATCTTTTATTAAAGTTTTATAATAATCTACATGTTGTCCTTGCCCATCCTTTGTTAGATTTATCCTCAAATATTTATATTTTTGATGCTATTATAATTGCTATTAATTTTCAAGTTTTATTTAAATATTTTTTTGTTTGCATGCATGGAAGTGCAATTGACTGTTTTATGTTCCTCTTATATGCAGCAACTTGCTGTACTCTCTTAGTGATTCTAATTATCTGTACATCCTAAGAAGAGTTTCTATATAGTCACTCACATCATCTGAAAATAACAATAATTTCATTTCATTTCCTTCATTTCCTTCACTCCAGTGTGTATGCAATCAATACTGTGATTGTTAGGAAGTTTAGCATAATGTTTAACACAACTGTAAAATTAGACATTTTAATGTTGCATCTGAGGTTAAACAATTGCTTTTAACATTTCTTTAAGTTGGTGTTTCTTGTACCATTTACTTAGTTCCCATTTTGCCTATAATGAGATGTTATGGTTAGAAAAAGTAAATAAATTATTTTATTCCACTTGTCCCATGTTGGAAATGGGAATAGGATCTGGAATTTTAAAGTAGTGCCTTCTTTAACCCCATCATATTTAGTCTTATGACATTTAACCTCACCAACATTTCCTAATCTGTATAAACTAAGCCATTTATTTTCTGATTTATATTAAATATTTTCACCTTGGATGAACTTAATGACTGTCAAGATTAGCTGGTTACCTAGAATGTAACTATTTCAAGAACATAGTCAGCAACAAATTGATATTTATCTTCTCTTCAGAAAATTAAAAGGGTGCCTTTGTTCAAGCATTTTTGTAAATTTCCTAGTTTTACTATCATTTTAGCAAAATCTTAAAGATCATCTTTTATTTTTTAAAGCATAACTTAAAAATATAGTTGAATCTGAATTTGTAATGGTATTCCCAGAAAAAACAATCCCAATCCATTTAAGTGGGAGTTAATTTTATGATAAATAGGGACTTAGGGATATGTAATCAGCATTTGAAAATTTTCCTCATGCAAACCTTACTTATGCATAAAATACCATAAAAAAACTAAGAGGCTTAATTTATTATAGTGGTATAATTTGATGAAATTTTAAATTAATCCATTTCTACCTTCATGTACAAAGCACACAACATGGGTGTTTTTTATCAGATAAATATACAGTAGGTTTCTACTAACTCATTTATCATATGCATGCAAGCAGACTATAACAATGTATGCTAAAACTTTGAGATAATCCTTTATAATCTGTAATTCAGTTTTAGATAACAACCCTGGTGGCTGATGGCCTCTTGGCATTGGCTAATGGCCATTTGGAAAACTATGAAGAATTTCAATTAATGCCTATCTTAAGGATGCTTGGATATTACTCAAATTTATTTTTTAATGTAATCTTGTGCTAGTCTTTTTTTAATTTTTAATTAAGTTTTTAAAATTTTAATTCAAGTATAGTTAACATACAGTGTTATATTAGTTTCAGGTGTACAATATAGTGATTCAGTAATTCTATATATTACTCAGTGCTCATCATGATAAGTACTCTTAATCCCCATCACTTATTTCACCCATCTCCCTACCTACCTCCCCTTTGGTAACCATCAGTTTGTTCTCTATAGTTAAGTCTCTTTCTTGATTTGTCTCTCTCTCCCTCTCTCTTTTTCCCCCTTTGCTCATATATTTTGTTAACTAAATTCCATATATGAGGGAAATTATAGAGTATTTGTCTTTCTCTGACTCATTTTACTTAACATTATTATCTCTAGATCTATCCATGTTGTTGCAAATGGCAAGATTTCTTTCTTTTTTATGGCTCAATAATATTCCACATACATCTTCTTTATCCATTCATCTATCAATAGACACTTGGACTGCTTCCATAAGTTGGCTATTATAAATACCACTGCTATAAAAATAGGGGTGCATGCATTCCTCTGATTTAGTGTTTTTGTATTTTGGGAGTAAATACACAGTAGGGTGATTACTGTATTGTAAGGTAGTTCAGTTTTTAAATTTGAGGAAACTCCATACCATTTTCCACAGTGGCTGTACCAGTTTGCCTTCCCATCAACTGTGCAAAGGGGTTCCATTTCTTCCACACCCTTCCTAATACTTGTTTCATGTGGTTTTGATATCAGCCATTCTGACATGTGTGAGGTAATATCTCATTGAAATTTTGATTGGCATTTTCCTGATGGTCAGAAATGATGAACATCTTTTCATGTGTCTGTTGGCTATCTGTAGGTCTTCTTTGGAGAAATGTCTATTCATGTCTTCTACCTGTTTTTAATTGGGTTATTTGGTTTTGGGGTGTTGAGTTGTATCAGTTTTGTATATATTTTTGATACTAACACTTTATTGGATAGGACATTTTCAAATATCTTCTTCCATTCTTTTAGTTTTCTTGATTGTTTCTTTCCCTGTGCAGAAACTTTTTATTTTGATGTAGTAAAATAGTTTATTTTTGCTTTTATTTCCCTTGCTTCAAGAGACATCTAAAAAAAAATGTTGCTACAAGCAGTGTCAGAGAAATTACTGCCTGTGTTCTCTTCTAGGATTTTCATAGTTTTAGGTCTCACATTTAGGTCTTAGTCCATTTTGAGTGTATTTTTGTGTATGGTGTAAGAAAGTGGTCCAGTTTCATTCTTTTGCATGGAGCTGAGCATTTTTACCAATACAGTTTGTTGAAGAGACTGGTTTTTTTTTTTCATTGTGTACTCTCTCTTCCTTTGTCAAAGATTAATTGATTATATAATTGTGGGTTTATTTCTGAGTTTTCTGTTCTGTTCCATTGATCTACATGTCCATTTGTATGCCAGTATCATACTGTTTAGATCACTACAGCTTTGTAATAAACTTGAAGCCCGAAATTACGATGCCTCCAGCTTTGCATTTCTTTTCCAAGATGCTTTGGCTATTTGGGGTCTTTTGTAGTTCCATACAAATTTTAGGATTGTTTAGTCTAGTTCTGTGAAAAATACTGTTGGTATTTTGATAGGGATTGCATTAAATCTGTGGATTGCTTTGGGTAGTACAGACATTTTAATAATATTTGTTTTTCTAATCCATGAACATGGAATGTTTTTCTATTTCTTTGTGTGTCATCTTCAATTTCTTTCATCAGTGTTTTATAGTTTTCAGAATACAGGTCTTTCATCTCTTTGGTTAAGTTTATTTCTAGGTATTCTATTGTTTTGGTGCAACTGTAAATGGGATTGTTTTCTTGATTTTAGTTTCTGTTGCTTCATTATTGGTGTATGGGGATGCAACAGATTTCTGTACATTGATTTTGTATCCTGCAACTTTACTGAATTCATTTATCAGTTCTAGTAGATTTTTGGTGGAGTCTTTGTGGTTTTCTATATACAGTATCATGTCATCTGCAAATAGTGAAAGTTTTACTTCACCCTTACCAATTTAGATGCCTTTTATTTCTTTTTGTTGTCTGATTGCTGTGGCTAGGACTTCCAGTATTATGTTGAATAAAAGTTGTGAAAGTGGACATCCTTGTCTTGTTTGTGACCATAGTGGGAAAGCTCTCAGTTTTCCCCATTTAGGATGATATTAGCTGTGGGTTTTTCATATAAGGCCTTTATTATGTTGAGGTATGTTCCCTCTAACCCTGCTTTGTTGAAGGTTTTTATCATGAATGAATGTTCTGCTTTGTCAAGTGCTTTTTCTGCATCTATTGAAATAATCATACAGTTTTGTCCTTTCTCTTATTGATGTGATATATCACATTGATTGATTTGAGAATATCAAACCACCCTTGCCTCTCAGGAATAAATCCCACTTGATCCTGATGAATGATTTTTTTAAAGATTTATTTATTTATTTGAGACAGAGAGAGGGAGGGCAAGCATGAGCAGGGGGAGGGGCAGAGGAAGAGGGAAATAATCTCAAGCAGACTCTCCACTGAATGCAGAACCCAACAGAGGGCTGGATCTCATGACCCTAAGATCATGACCTGAACCGAAATCAAGAGTTAAATGCTTGACTGAGCCATCCAGAAACCCTGGTGAATGATTTTTTTAATGTATTGTTGGGTTCAGTTTACTGGTATTTTGTTGAGGATTTTTATAAATATGTTCATCAGAAATATTGGCTTGTAGTTTTTTGTTTTGTTTTGTTTTGTTTTGTGGTGTCTTTACCTGACTTTAGTATCAGTGTGGTACTGGCCTCATAGAATGAACTTGGAAGTTTTCCTTTCTCTTCTATTTTTTGGAACACTTTAAGAACATTTACTAACTCTTCTAAGTGTTTGTTAGAATTCATCTGTGGGGCGCCTGGGTGGCTCAGTTGGTTAAGCGACTGCCTTCGGCTCAGGTCATGATCCTGGAGTCCTGGGATCGAGTCTCGCATCGGGCTCCCTGCTCGGCAGGGAGTCTGCTTCTCCCTCTGACCCTCCCCCCTCTCATGTGCTCTCTCTCTCTCTCACTCTCTCAAATAAATGAATAAATAAAATCTTTAAAAAAAAAAAAGAATTCATCTGTGAAGTCATCTGCTTCTGAACTTTTGTTTGTTGGGACGATTTTTTTTATCATTATTATTATTGATTCAATTTCATTGCTGGCAATTGGTCTGTTAAAATTTTCTATTTCTTCCTGCTTCAGTTTTGGTAGGCTATATGTTTCTAGGAATTTATCTATTTCTTCTAGGTTGTCCACCTTGTTGGCATATAATTTGTCATAATATTCTCTTACAATTGTTTCTATATTTGTGGTCTTGGTTGCTATTTCTCCTCTTTCATTTTTGATTTTGTTTATTTAAATCCTTTCTCCTTTTTTCTTGAGTCTGGCTGTAGCTTATCAAGTTTTTTGATCTATTTAAAGAACTAACTCCTGGTTTCATTGATCTGTTTTATTGTTTAGTTTCTATATCATTTATTTCTGTTCTAATCTTTATTATTTCTTTCCCTCTGCCAGCTTTGGGCTTTGTGTGTTCTTTTTCTAGCTCCTTTAGGAAGAAGGTTAGGTTGTTTATTTTAGAATTTTCTTGTTTCTTGAGGTAGGCCTGCAATGTTATAAACTTCCTGTTTATAACTGCTTTTGCTGCATCCCCAAAATTTTGAAACACTGTGGGTTTTTTTTTTCATTTGCTTCCATGTAATATTTTATTTTTTCTTTCATTTCTTGGTTGAACCATTCATTATTTAGTAGTGTGTTATTTAACCTCCATGTATTTGTGCTCTTTTCAGATTTTTTCTTGTGGTTGATTTCTAGTTTCATAGTGTTGTGGTCAGAAAAGATGCCTCATAGGACTTTGATCCTTTTGAATGTTGAAACTTGTTTTGTGGTCAAATATGTGATCTATTTTGGAGAATGTTCCATGTGCACTTGAAAAGAATGGGTATTCTGCTGTTTTGGGATGGAATATTCTGAATATATCTGTTAAATCCATCTGATCCAGTGTGTCATTCAAAACCACTGTTTCCTTGTTAATTTTCTGTTTGGATGATCTATCCTTTGATGTGAGGTGTTAAAGCCCCTTACTATTATTGTATTATAATTGATTATTTCCTTTATGTTTATTATTGTTTTATGTATTTGAGTGCTCCCATTTTGGGTGCATAAAAATTTACAATTTTTATGTATTCTTGTTGGATTATCCCTTTATTATTATATAGTATCCTTCTTTGTCCCTTGTTAACAGTCTTTGCTTTAAAGTCTATTTTGTCCAATATAAGTATTGCTACCAAAGGTTTCTTTTGGCATATTTTTGCATGATAAATGTTTCTCCAGCTCCTCACTTTCAATCTATAGGTGACTTTTTTAAAGTCTGTAATGAGTCTCTTGTAGGCAACATATAGATGGGCCTTTTTTTTTTTTTTTAATCTACTCTGTTACCTTTGTCTTTTGATTGGAGCAGTTAGTCCATTTACATTCAAAGTAATTGTTGATAGATACATATTTATTGCCATTTTTTAATTTGTTTTGTGGGGTTTTTTTGTTTTGCCTTCCTTTTAGTTTTTCTCTGTTCATTTCTTTTTTCATGGTTTGTTGGCTTTCTTTAGTGATATAATTGGATTCTGTTCTCTTTATTCTTTGCATGGCTATTACTGGTTTTTTGATTTGTGGTTACCATTAGGTTTGTATATAACATCTTCTGCATAGAGCAGTCTATTTTAAGCTGACGGTTGTGTAAGTTTGAATCCATTCTTTACCTCCCTCCTGCCCCCATTTTAGGTATATGGTGCCATATTTTATATCCTTTTATTTATGAATTCCCTGACTTTTACAGAAATACTTATTTTTACTGCTTTTGTGTTTTTACTCTTCAGACTCTCAGTTGTGCTCTTTCCTTTCCACTCAAAGTCTCCCCTTTAATATATTTTTTTTTTTTGTAGGGCTAGTTCTGTGGTCATGCCCTCCTTTAGTTTTTGTTTGTCTTAAAAACTCTTTCTCTCTCCTATTCTGACTGATAGCCTTGCTGGATAGAGTATTCTTGGCTGCAGATATATCTGCACTTTGTTTTTTACTAGTTGAAAGTTTTATTTATATAAACTTCATTAAGAACATAAAAGATTAAGTTTCTTAAAAAAAAATCTGCAGTTATTTACAGCAGTATTGCACAAGTAAAGTGGCAATTACCCTGTCAAAATTCATCAATGCAAAACACAAGTAAGCCAGGGAAATTGCAATACAAATGCTACATACGCTGGGTCCTAGGAAACAAGTTAGTGATGGTCCGTATACAGACAGATCAGTGCTATTTATAAATGTGTACCTGATGAGTTCTGATACAGTAACTAGTGGTCACAGAACCTGCACAAACAACTTCGGAGAGCTTCTAAAATCTGATTCCCAAATAAAAGTAGTCAAGTTACCTAGCTGGGAGCTTGAGGATGCTTCTTGAATACAATGCCGTTGGGAGCAGGAGTCCCCTCTGCTGGTTTAGCGTTATCTGCACTTTGAATATATCATACTACTCCCTTCTGGCCAACAAAGTTTCTGCTGAAAAATCCTCTGACAGCTTAATGGGATTTCCCTTGTATATAACTGTCTTCTTTTCTCTTGCTGCTTTTAAATTTTTTCTTTATTGCCATTTTAATTACTATATGTTCTGCTATGGACATTCTTGGTTGAATTTGCAGGGCTGATTTCTGTGCCTCCTGATCTGGATATCTGTTTCTCTCCCCAGATTAGGGAAGTTTTTAGCTATTATTTCTTCAAATAAATTTTCGGCCCCCTTTTCTCTCTCTTCTTCTTCTGGGATCCCTACATTGTGAATGTTTTACGCTTGATGAAGACACTGAATTCCCTAAGTCAATTCGCATTTTGCATAATTTTTTCTCTCATTTGCTCAATTTGCTTACTTTCCATTACCTGTCTTCCTGTTCATTAATTCATTCCTCTACTTCCTCTAGCCTGCTATTTATTCTATCAAGTGTATTTTCAGTTTCATTTATTGTGTTCATCTCTGATTGGTTCTTATTTTCTCTTTGCTAAGGGTCTCACTGACATCCTCTACTCTTTTCTCAAATCCAGTGAGTATCTTTATGATCATTATTTTAAATTCTCTATCTGGCATATTACAATATCTGATTTGCTTAGGTTTCTTGCTATGGTTTTGTCCTATTCTTTCATTTGGGACATATTCCTCTGTTTCTTCATTTTGTCAAACTCTCTGTGTCTGTTTCTGTGTGTTAAGAAAGCCAGCTACATTTCCTGCTCTTGAAGGTAATGGCTTTATGAACAAGAGATCCTGTAGTGCCCTGCAGTACAGTGTTTCCTATTCCCCAGAGCCTGGTACTACAAGGAGTGTCTTCTATGTGTGTTGCCTATGCCCTGCTATTGAGTCCTGGCATCTCTTCATTTCAGTCCAGTTGTCTGCAAAGGCTCTCATCTCTTGTGAGCAGTGTTTGGTTTCTGGCTGGTTCAGGTACATTTTAACAAGGTCTGCACTGGTCTGCTTGTGAAATCTGACCTGCTGCCACTGCCAACAGAACTGAGGCTCCACAAAAGGCATGGGGCAGGAGATAGTGCTGGTGAAATTTGCACCAGTCTTCTAGGGGAGGGGGCCCATAGCTCAGGAATTGAGGCAAGTGTGACTGGGAAGCATGGATCCACTGAAGCACAGGGAGGCAGGGCTTGGTGTAAGTAGGTTAGGTAGCAAGTGTCCACACTGGGCTGGCTCTAGCTGGTGGTAGTTTGTTTATGCTGTGGGGCAAGGGAGAAAAATGGTGACTGCCAACATATCTTTTCCCAGAGGGGTCTCCTGTGATCCCTGCCTTTCTGGGCCATGCTCTAAGATGAGTAAATCACTTTTCTCTCCCATCTGTACCAGTGTCTTTCAAACTGTTTCTTCCCTGCTGTATTTCCACTGCCTGTTTGTTATGCTCTCTCTTGAAGGGTGAAGACTGAGCTTCCTAATGCCCTCTGTGCTGTCCCAGAGCCAAGCCCCCTGATTTTTAAAATTCCAGGCTTTAAGTCTCACTGGTTATAATAACTCATGAAATTCAGCCCCTCTCACTTACCAAGCCAATGTGGGGGTTCATCTTCCCCTGCTGGATCCCCAGTGTGATAATCTGTTTTTGACCTTTCTCTGTGCCACTGGCTCCCTCCACACTGTAGGTGGCCATGGTCTGTTTCACTCCCAAAACAAGTCTTCACCCATCCTACTTTCTTTGATGCTGCCTCTTCTCTACTTCCAGTTGTGGAGTTTATTTTGCCAGTCTTCAGATCATTTTCTGGGTTATTTATGCTGATGTGAGTCTTATCTAGTTATATCTATGGGATGAGGTGAGCTTAGCGTCCTCCTACTCCATCATCTTCCCCCAAATCATATCTTCTGATGGATTTTACTCTAATTTCTGAACTAACTTCCTATACTTACAATTGCCACATTTCCACAGTTGTAGAGCTGGTTGCATCTGTGTAACAGAAGGCAAGTGCTGTACTTATCTAATGAGGGATCATTACACTTACCTTCAACTGAAAAGAATGAAGTTACATTCTCAGCCACTGAGAGTTATCCCTAAGACACAGTGTGGAGGGTGACTGGTGCCTAGGTCAAGTCTATTCTCAGATAGGGATTTTTGTTTATCTGGAATTTTATTTTCTTCATAATCTTTCTGACCATTTAAAATTAGTAATAACTCATATTTATTCTTTCAACCTGGTAGGTGAGAATTATTACTCAATGTCAATTTTAATCTGACACATGTCATTAATAGCCTATTGTGGGCCAGAAATCCTCATTTTCAATGATACAATGTGATAAGCATTCAGTCAAAGGACTCCTTTGGTGCCATCCATAGTGACCTTAATGGATGGAAAAGTTCAGATTGTGTATCCTATCTTAAACTATTCCACAAGAAGGATACGTACCTGAAGCAGTATCTACTCCTCTCATTTTGGGAAAATCTTAAATTATTGAATATAAATGTATTTTTCTACCATCTTACATCTGTCTAGCATAAATCATTAATCACTTTCCTACAAGGTATTGCTTGGAGCACATTTGTTAGCCTAGCATCCTCCTCATCAACCACCTACTCCTGATATCACAGGGAATGCTATCTCCATGCATGTGCCTCATCTATTACATTTCATATAAATGATCTTGGCCTATGCTTCCTGGTCCCAGCCTCAAGGAAGGACATCTCAAAAGCCTAAGGTTCTTGCTGTTTTGGTATGTCAAACTGTCAACAGTGACTGCTTCAAAGACTGGATCCTGTGCTCTAAAAAATATAATTTCAGAGTTTTGCTGGTATGACATCAGGTTGGCAGGCTAAATAAAGAGACTATACCATACTTATTTGAATGACATACTGTGATTTAATAATCATGGTTTCTTATTCTCTAGAAATTAACATACTGTTAAAATAGTTCTTCCTTTTGTACATGATTTTTTATAGTTCTGATAATCCCTTTATCAAGATACTGACTGCCTAAGATAAGAGAGAATGAGTGCAAAGAAAGAGTGTAACATTAATATATAATGTGGTTCATGGCAAGTATGCAGAGAAGTCTCTTAACAAAGGCTACCCGTTAGTGCTCTTTTTAGTTATTGATGGATGGTTCTAAGTAAAAAAAGAAAGAGGGAGCATTGTAGGTAAGAAAACAGATGTCTAATTCCCTGTACATATATACATACAACTTGTGGATTGATTTGAAGACCAAAGGAGGAATCGACAACCACAGCATCAGAAATGACTGTTGAAGAAGTAACTATTAACTGCAGGATTCATAAATAGGAGAAGGCACCCCAATTATGAGCAACGGTTTCTTGTTATTGGTGCTGGGACTATTAATATTTTTAAATTGTGGCATTTCAAAATATTAGAGAGCAAAGGATGCATAGAATTGTCAGCATATTTTCTGGCATGATGTTGGTGTTAGAGTTAGAGAATACTGGGGGTGGCTCATTTTGTTGGCAGTGTAGGGACTGTTGAAGAATAAAGCTTTCGGGTTGACACTGTGAAGTTGGAACCCTGTATGGCACAGCATAACTTGCTCTCTTGGCATGTATGGCTATAAATTCTCTCCCAGAAAGACTGAAACAAGGTATTCACTAAATTGTAGAGAAGACTACATTTTCCCAACCTGCCAAACTTCAGTATTATAGCTTGTAAATATTTGCAAATTTGCTAGGTAAAAATTAAAATTTTTTATTCTTTGAATTTATATATGTTTATTTTTTTATTTTATTATGTTATGTTAATCACCATACATTACATCATTAGTTTTTGATGTAGTGTTCCATGATTCATTGTTTGCGTATAAAACCCAGTGCTTCATTCAGTACATGCCCTCTTTAATACCCATCACCAGGCTGACCCATCCCCCCACCCCCCTACCAGGGGAAAAAATTCTTACATGTGTCATTGGACTATTTATATTTCTCCTCTTGGATTTATCTTCATGCCCTATTGTGCCAAAGGTGAATTTCCATTTTTTTTTATATTTTATTCATTTGTTTCTAATTCATAAAGCTTTCATTCATTATCATATTTTACTGCACATATGATAAAATATAACCCAAGGATTCATTATTTACCTTTTAATTTGGTTTAGGATATTTTGTGATGAAAAGTTAAATTGTATCAAGTTTTCTTTATGGTTGCATTTCTTGGATTCAGCCTTTGAAAAGCCTTTAAGCAAAAGAGACTCTACTTCTCAGAATGTACAAAATGACCACGATTTTCTTCTTACCATCTGAGTTTTACTTTCGAAGAGTTATAGGATGTGTCTAGTTATAAAAAGAGTGGAGTAAATACTTCTTTTACTAACTATTTCTAATGACATGGATTAGTAGGAATAATTGCTTTCCACATGGAGTGATGAAGCACCAAAAAAACAGAATGTTATTTTACTAAGCACAGATTAGTGCATTTTAGGGCAGGCAAGCTGGGAATGGGCACTTCCATACAAAGAAAGGAACAACACCTTATTCTCATACATTTAGCTATCTTGAACCATCTTGGACTTGGTCCTGAAGGACTGAGGTCCTGGAAAAATATGATAGATCAATATGAATAACCTCATATTTAAAGGTTACACACTCAACCATACCAAAGATTCTGATGTGTTATCTCCCTCTGTTCCTAGAAGGAAGAAAGAAAATTTAGAAAGAGGGAAGGAAAAAAAAAAACTTCTTCAAAAATAATTGTCATGAAAATAATAAATGCCATGTGATTAATGTTCTTAACAATGTTGTAATCTTACTTAAACCCATGTCTATTAAAATTAAGCTACAAATATGTATCTGTTAATTCAGTCAACATGTATTGAACACCAATTATTGTCCTCTTTCTGTTTCACAGGGATTATATTCTCACTCTAGATCTGGGTGACAGGCCATAAAAAAAATAATAACCGAACAGGAAAAATTTAAATAATGATAAATGCTATGGAAATAAATACAGTGATGTGACATAACATGACAGAGTTGGCTGGATGGTTAGGGCAAGTATCACTGAAGCAGTGACATTTAAAGTAAGATTACTTAACAAGAACCACACTTACTCCTCATTCTCTTATCCCCAGTAAGGGATATTTGCTTTTTTACAATTTAATAATACAAAATCATATTGGGATTATTAAAATACCTGGAATCTTGAAAGAATCAACATTTATTTGAGACATTTGTTTTCTATTATAATTTTTATTTCTCTATAAAGAAATAGTCTCAGAATCATTTGTAATTATATTAATAATTTTTAGGGGTACCTGGTTGGCTCAGTTGGTAGAGCATGTGAATCTTGATCTTGGGGTTGTGAGTTCAAGCCCCACATTGGGTGCGGAGATTACTTAAAACTTTTTTAAAAACCTAAAAAATCAAAATAAAATATTTTAAAAAGTAATAATAGCAATAATTCTTAAATACATGTCTATCATTGATAAATTATGGTTTTTCAAAAATAGGTTTATATTAATCCAGAATTTTTTAAATATTCAAAATCAAAATTATAGGGATTAAGGAAGGCAATGCTAATGTACCTGTTAAGTTATAGAGATATTATAGATAGATCCTGATAAATTTAGGTAATCAGTACAAGTGAATAAATATGAATATGGATTTTAAGAACACTGACCATTAGAAACCTAGAATGTAGGGGCCCCTGGGGAGTACAGTCAGTTAAGCACCTGCCTCTTGGTTTTGTCTCAGGTCATGATATCAGTGTCTTGAGAGCAAGCCCCATGTTGGCCTCCGAGCCCAACAAGGAGTCTGCTAAAGTTTTCCTCTGCCCCTCCCTGTGCTATCTCTCTCTCTCAAATAAATAAATAAATCTTAAAATAAAAAGAAACGTAGAATGTAGAATTTTAAAAATAGTCAAAATATAAGTCATTCAGTCTAATGGAAAACAAGAAAGAAGAAAAAAAAACAAGAAAATAGAATAAATGAAAAGTGTGAATTTAAAAGGTAGGAGTTACTCCTAAACTATAAGTAATGAGGATATATGTAAATAAGTTAAACTCATCAATCAGGGACTCTACAATTAGATTTTTAAAAATTGAACATGTTCTGGGGCATCTGAGTGGTTCAGTCGGTTAAGCACCCAATTCTTGATTTCGGCTCAGGTTGTGATCTCAGGGGGTCATGAAATCGGGCACCCTTCCAGCTCCATGCTCAGGGTGAGTCTGCTTGTCCCTCTCCCTCTGTTCCTCCCCTTCCCCCTCAAATAAATATGTATGTAAATATAATCTTTTTAAAAAATTGAACATATTTTATACAGAAAGCACTCTGAAAAAATTTCTCGTGGATACATAAGAGGATATGTTCACAATATTTTTTGAACTATTCATGATAGTTTAGAGTTGCAGGTAATTTAGGGTGTATCCTTGGAGTTCATAGATCAAATATGGTAGATGGACACCAGGTGGTTTTATACAGCAGTTTGAAGCCATATTTTGAGTATATTAAGCATACTCAAAGAATAGAGTGGAATGAGAATAATAAGAAAGAAAATGTGAGCAACAATACAATTTTTATAAATTAAAACTCTATATAACATAATGCATATATTCATACAGAAAGATACAAGTTAAGCATATTTAAATTGTTGCTTTTATAAATTTGACAACTTAAACAGGTCATTTCCTTGAAACCACAAGCTACTACAATTCAACAAAGATTATCTGAAAAACAAAACAGATAATCTGAATACTCCTATAACCATGAAATAAATTTAATTTGTAATTTAAAATCTGCCATAAAAGAAAATCCCAGGCAAAAGTCGTTATTCTGAAGGATTTCACCTAAAAACTTAGTGTTAAATTTACATCATGATAGAATCACAGAAAGCATATGAGGATATAACACTTCTCAACTCATTTTCTAAGACCAGTATTACCCTTATACCAAAACCAGATAAAGATAGCACAAAGCAAGAAAACTATTGACCAATAACTGTCTTGCATTGAGATGCAAAATCCTCAATAAAATATTCAATTCAGCAGGGGATAAAAATAATTAAATACTACAATCAAGTAGAATGTATAACCCTGGTTCAACATTTGAAATTTAATTAATGTAATCCACTATATTAACAGGCTGAAGAAGAAAAATTATATAATCATAGCAGTTGATACCATTTCACAAAATGCAACATATTCATAATGAAAGCTCTCAGCAAACTAGGAATGGAGGAAACTTCCTAAACTTAATAAACAGCATCTATTAAAATAAAGAAAAAGAGCTAATATCATACTTAATTCAGCAAGACTGAATGCTTCCCTACAAGATTCTACACAAGGCAAGTTCTCACTGCTCTTACTCAGCATAGCTCTGGAACTTCTAGTTGACACAACCAGGCAAAGAAAAGAAATAAAAGGCATATATATTGGAAAAATTTTCCTTACTTACAGGTTATTTGGTGATTTTAACATTAAAAAAATCACAAGGAATCTACAGACGAACAAAACCCTTCTAAAATTAAGTTTATCAAGATCTGTATTTTGAAAACTATAGAACACTTATGAAAGAAATTGAGGATGACACAAAGAAATGGAAAAATATTCCATGCTCATGGATTGGAAGAACAAATATGGTGAAAATATCTATGCTACCCAAAGCAATCTACATATTCAGTGCAATCTCTATCAAAGTACCATTGACATTTTTCACAGAGCTGGAACAAATAATCCTAAAATTTGTTTGGAACCAGAAAAGATCCCAAATAGCCAGAGGAATGTTGAAAAAGAAAACAAAAGCTGGGGGCATCACAATTCTGGACCTCAAGCAATATTACAAAGCTGTAATCATCAAGACAATATAGTACTAGGACAAAAAAAAAGACACATAGGTCAATGGAACAGAGTTGAGAACCCAGAAACGGACCTTCAACTCTATGGTCAACTCATCTTCAACAAAGCAGGAGAGAATATCCAATGGAAAAAAGACAGTCTCTTCAACAAATGGTGTTAGGAAAATTGGACAGCCACATGCAGAAGAATGAAACTGGACCATTTTCTTACACCATACACAGAAATAAAATCAAAATGGATGAAAGACCTCAATGTGAGACAAGAATCCATCAAAATCCTAGAGGAGAACACAGGCAGCAACCTCTTCGGCCCTGGCCTCAGCAACTTCTTGCTAGACACATCTCCAAAGACAAGGGAAACAAAAGCAAAACTGAACTATTGGAGATATTTGCAAATGTCTTATCAGATAAAGGACTGGTATCCAAGATCTATAAAGAACTTGTCAAACTCAACACCCAAAGAACAAAATAATAATAATAATAATAATCCAATCGAGAAATGGGCAGAAGATATGAACAGACATTTCTCAAAAGAAGACATACAAAGGGGGGCACCTGGGTATCTCAGTCAGTTAAGCTTCTGCTTTTGTCTGCCTTTGGCTCAGGTCATGATCTTGGGGCCCTGGGATCCAGCCCTGCATCGGGCTCCCTGCTTAGCAGGTAGTCTGCTTTTCCCTCTGCCCTCCCCGCAACTTGTGCATTCTCTCTTTCTCTCAAAAAAAAAAAAAAAACTTTAAAAAAAAGAAAAGAAGACATACAAATGGCCACCGGACACATGAAAAAATGCTCAACATCACTCAGGATCAGGGAAATACAGATCAAAACCACAATGAGATACCACCTCATACTGGTCAGAATGGCTAAAACTAGGGGCAGAGCAAGATGGCGGAGAAGTAGGAGACCTGGATTTCGTCTCCTCTCAGGAATTCAGCTGGATAGGGATCAAACCATTCTGAACACCTACAAACTCAACAGGAGATCGAAGAAAAGAAGAGCA
>NC_138381.1:49003025-49019503 GCF_054177405.1 Leptonychotes weddellii | reverse complement strand
GAAGGGATATCTCATTGTGGTTTTGATTTGTGTCTTATCTTTATTTTAATATGATTTTATATACTTGCATATGACAAATATTTTAGTGTATGGTTTAATGTCATGATTTACAAAGTTATGTTGAGGCTTTTTAAATAAAAATAACACAAAAAAACATTGTTTTCCCCCACCTTGAAAACCATATGAAATTATCAAAGGAAGAGCACAGAAAATACTATGTCTCATTATCTGATTACAAGACCAGACTTAGGCAGGTGCTTAAATTCTGTGATAACTTACAAAAATATCAATAAGAATATGACAATAAATTAAAAAATGAAATGGTGATTATAAGTACAACAAAACTGTTCAAAACTTGAACAATTAGGTACAGAACATAAATCATGTGGGAGAATAGGCTTATGAGGAACAACTCAAAAATATTTCCAAGTGAACAGAATATCCAAGCAACACTAGAATAGGGGTTTAATTCCAATATACTACTTGGCTTTGGAAGAAGATGCCTTCTGCAGTATAGATATGTTCTCTTTGTTTATTTAACTTGATTCAGGACTTTTAGTGAGACTTTTCTTATGCCAACCTTGACTTACCATTCACAATACATTTCTAAAATATAACCTTTAAGTTTGTAGGGATTGCTGTTTCTAGAACATGCCATATTTTTTCTCACCTATCATTTCATAGTTGAAATCTTCTTCCCTATTTTTATGTTCTTTTCTTTAGCTAAATTTTATCCATCCTTCATGTCCCATATGTGACATTCTCCAGAAAGGCTACTCTGAAGTCTCAACACTCGGTCTGGTTCCTCTCCTATGTCTTATCATATGGTTGCTCTTCTCACTCTGACTTGCATTCACCTCATTCTTTGTATGTGTCCCTATTATACTGTCATTTTCGTAAGGTGAGGGACCTTGACTCATTCATCATTATATGTCCAAGAGCAGGCAGAATGCCTGCCTCTTAAGAAGAGCTCAGAATGCATTTGGTATCATGTATTTAATACTTTTAAATGTGGAAGTCAAGAATCAGTGATAAAAAATCCTCTGCTTCCCTATAAAATTATTTTCTTAAAG
This sequence comes from Leptonychotes weddellii, assembly GCF_054177405.1. Taxonomy (NCBI): domain Eukaryota; kingdom Metazoa; phylum Chordata; class Mammalia; order Carnivora; family Phocidae; genus Leptonychotes; species Leptonychotes weddellii. The sequence continues at coordinate 49,018,430 of NC_138381.1, read as the reverse complement.
TTTCCTACTTTCAATAATTTTCTTCAGCCATTGCTAATAAGTGCTCTATTTTAAAATCAGGTCTAGTGACATCTCTTCCGATAATGTGCTTAGTGTACTTAGGAGGCTGTCAGCAAAGTCCTTTCTCATAATGAAGATCCCTTTTTTAATATGGGCACCACTGTTTGTTGTTGTTTCTTTATTTAATATTTCTCTTTTTTTTAATTTCCTTTTAATTTTATTCTTTATCATTTGTCATCACCAAAGCATCTATTTTCTTTTTGCTATTGTTTTCAGGGTGAAGGAAAATGACCTTATTGCACTTCTCAGTTGCCTGACAAGAGAGTCATTTCTTCCCAGTGATTATGTTGATAGCCCTGGGGCAGTCATTATCAAATATGATGCTGCTGAATTTTATGTACAAGACCATGACAGTAGTTTACCACTCCAAAGAACTGAGGAAAGTTTTTAGACAATTAAAAAATCTCTTAAGCTTCTGGAAACTTCCTGAGGCCTTGGCAGTCATAATTATTTGCCTAAAAGTTACTGCAAAAAAAAAAAAAGTCTTTTGATTATAATTTACTAAAGTCTTAAAATGAGATTTTATTCTCTGTTTTTACAAAGAAAAGCAAAAGAAAAACTGGTGATACAAGTGCCTATAGAGTAATAAAAGTACCAAGTATAAAAGAAAATATGAATTGACATGAGAAAAGAGAACAAAGATGTTTTCTTGCTTTAAAGGAGTTTACAGCATGCTGGAAAAGACAGACATGTAATAGATAGAAATAATCTGAATATATTCACATGTGTTCTGTAATAAAAACGGGCATGGTCTGGAGGTTCAGAACATGTGCATGATCTTAGACACCAAGGTCTGTCAACAGTTTTTGTATTACAACGTCGTGTAAATTCATTACCTTTCTAAACCTTCATTTTCTCATCTGTAAAATTGGGTTATTAATAAACCTTATCTCACAACAAATTATTAAAGATTAAATAAGGCAACACATGTGCCTACTGCATAGCAAATATTCAATGCATGATAATTTACAGAGGGCTAAGAGAGTCCAGAGAAGAAAGTTTGACCTATGCCTGGAAGGGACAACTGAGGCACAAGAATAGGCCACAGGGGATATCCTTGTGCTATTTGGAAGGCACAAGGTGAGTATCAGCACTTTGTAATCCACACGTGTTGTTGCAGATCTGCTGACTCACCTTATTGGTGAACACTTCCCTGGAGCCTCCTTTAGCTGTCTGACACCTGCACATATGTGTCATGTTTAGCTTTGTGGCAAAGTATGGCTCTGTAGGATACTCTCATTACCAAAGCCAGGGAAAAGAAGATATGGATTTAGTCCATCCATGTGGGTTTCTAGCTCATCTTATGGATTCCACCTCACTTTTGGTCTTCCCCATTTGCATCCATACCACTTTGCCTCCCCTGTCAACTTCAAGATCTAGCATTATATGAGGACACAGCAGTCTTACAGAGACTTCCACAATTGTATAAGCCAATCTCCTGCAATAAATCTATTCTCTTTCTCCTCATCCTCTTCCTCATCATCATTGACCTCCTGCTCCCCCACCACCCCTCTTCCTCCTCCTCCCTTACTCCTTCCCCCTGTCCTTCTCACCTACTTGTTTTTCTTCTCTGATTGAACCCTGACTGATGTTCCAGTTTCTCTTTATGGGGCACCACTCTATGGCCTTATCTTCCATTGCATACATACATCATGCCCAAAACAAAAACATGAAAATTTCCCCATCAATGTCTCTAAATACAAGAAGAAACTTGTGACTAACAAGACATACATATATTATATACATTTATTTCAAAATTTCATTATTTCATATTTTTATCAATCTATGAAATAAATGAAAATATAAATGCATGAATGAAGTATTTGAAATCTGAGCTGAATGGCCAGCTGAAATAATTTCCTCAAAAGCAAGATTACAGTACTTGAATTTCCACCATAACAAACATTACATAACATTGATGAGGCAAACCATTTATAAGATTGTGTATTCTAGAGGACAGTCCACGTGTCTCTAATCTTCTTTGTAAACGTTAAAGATCTTTTCAAATTGTCAAAAGAAAAGAGAAAAATAGGATAGAATGGAAATAGCTATTAATAATACTTACATCAAGATCTTTCTTTTACATTTCTATTAGGAGGGACTTTGCCATTTAAAAGATTAGCATCTGAAACAAAGGAGAACTTCAGTAAGAAAATTACAAGTAAATAATTATCTTTCAAAAATATATACTTATATAAAGAAACTATTCTTGGTTCCCATCATTTTCTTTTGCTCCCACTCATGATTTTCTGTACTGCACTGGTGTCCATGGTAACATCCATAGCTAACTAGTGGATCACTACCAATGTCCTGCCACCACCAATCACTATTTTCTTGAAGTCAATGAAAATTCCCTCTAATTTCTGTGGTTTCCTGCCCAACCCTCTGATAAATAAGACTTGAAGACATGAACACATGACTATCTGATGCCTTATCTATTTTACCACATTGGAAAATTTTATCGAGTTAATAATGTTTTTTTCATAAACACTTGGACAGATTGAAAAACCTTCTTGTTCTTTTTACATAACAAACATGAACATAATAGACTAACCTATGTCAAATTATTCAGAAAAGGCATGTGCCTTATGTACCATATTGATGAGTATTTTGCAATATTTTTTGTGTTAAAAGACTTTATACTATTAAGAGCAACATACAAGAATAATACATAATTTAAGAGAATGCAACATTTTTATTTTCAATTAAGTACAAACTGCTTTTTCCTTTGTGGGAAAGTTAGGGAGTGCTAGAGCAGTGTTTTTTCACATTACTTTCCATGATTGATTCATGAAATCAATTTGGTTGGTCAGAGACAGCCTTCTTTTATGACATCAAAGAAAATTAATAGAATAGAATAGATAAATCAGAGTGCATCATGTGTGGGAAGAGTTAATATTTTATGAAACTTTTAAAATTAAAATGTATTTCTCACCATTTTTGCTGTCCTATACAATCTAGAGATATAATACCAACCTATATCTTGATTCTGTGAGATTTAATTTTGTTCTATGAGATTGTCTGGTTACCAATTGGATATTTATATAAATGTTTCAACTTTTGTCTAATAGTTACAGATTGAAGTAAATTTTTCTAACGAAATCAGATTTCTTCACTGGCATCAAACTCCCTATATTCATTTCCTAGGGGTGCTATAACAAATTACCACATACTAGGTGGCTTAAAACAACAGACCTTATTCTCACAATTCTGAAATCTATAAGTTTAAAATCAAGGTGTTGGCAGGGCCATGCTCTCTTTTCTAGCTTCTGGTAGTTGCTAGCAATTCTTGGTGTAAATGGGCCTGCATCTGCATTATCCCACGCTCTGTCATCCTATGGCTGCCTGATCTCTGTCTTCACACAACATTCTCCTTACTGCATGTGTCTCTTAGTACAAATTGGCAGTGTTTCTGCTGAGATCTCTGATTGCTCTATGAATCACATGCCTAATCTCTTCACCAGAAGATTACCCAGACATACTCTTGACTCTGTTTCCAGAGAAGATATCTGGAATTTTAGGGTGATAATTTTCCCAATTATAAAGTTCTATTTTCTTTTTGCTTAGCAGTTCCTTTCTCAATTTATCTCTTCCCCTAGTATTTTACTATAAGCAGCAAGGAGAATTCAGATTGAACTTGGAGAGAAAGTTTTTGGACAGTTTTTTCCCTTTTCTTGGAAATCTCCTCAGCTAAATATTCAAGTTTATCACTTAGAAGTTCTACTTTCACCCAACAGAATAAAACAATTTAGTCAAGTTCTCTGCAGTTTTATAGGCAATATTACCTTTGATCCAACTTCTAATAACATGTTTCTCATCTCCATCTGAGATGTATCCAGAAGGACCTTTAATGTCCATATTTACCAACAATCTCTTCAAGTCAATCTATGTTTTTCTGTTATGGACTACAAAATTCTTTAAGCCCCTGCTCACTACCCGATTCTAAAGATGCCCACATTTTTAGGTATTTGCTACAGTAGCACCCCACTCCTGGTACCAAAGTATGTATTAGTTTCCTAGGGCTGCCATAAAAAAGTACCCCAAACTGGGTGGCTTGAAACAACAGAAATGTATTCTCTTATGGTCTAAAGTCACACAGAAAAGGAAATGCAAATTAAACCCACATATACATCCTTCTCATCCATCAAATTGGCCAAAATTCCAGAACTTGAAAACAATACTGTGTTCTTTAATTTTAAAAATGCCAGTTATACATTATAGGTACTCTATGATAATACAGTATATTCAATTATACTTATACTATTTTAATTCTTTAAAAAGTGATCTGTATTCCTAGTATGCAAAGCTCATTAAACATTAGAAAAGCAACCAATGTAATTCATTATGTGAATAGACTAAAGAAGGAAAATCAGGGGCACCTGGGTGGCTCAGTCGTTAAGTGCCCGGCTCTTGATCTAGGTCATGATCTCAGGGTTGTGGGATTGAGCCCCATGTCAGGCTCTGTGCTCAGTGGGGTCTGCTTGAGATTCTCTTCCCCTTACCCCCACTTGCACGCACACACTCTCTCTCTCTCTAAATTAATAAATATTTTTTAAAAAGGAAGGGAAACCATACAATCATGTCAATGCAGAAAAAAGCATTTGACAAAATCCAGCACTACCCAAATGTGGCAGACTGACACTACCCAACTTCAAGACTAAGTATAAAGTTACAGTAATCAAGACAGTGTGATATTGGTGAAAGAATAGACAGATCAGTGGAACAGAATTGAGACTCTAGAAATGGGCCCACACAAATATAATTAACTGATCTTTGACAGAAACAAAGGCAATTCAGTAAAAAAAAGAATAGTATTTTCCATGAATTGTACTGTAACAAATGTACATACAAAAAAATGAATCTAGACACAGACCTTTCCCCTTTTACAGAAATTAACCGAAAATGAATCATAGACCATCAAAGCAGTGGTCTATGTCATAGACAATCAAAGACACCATTTGCATCATGCAAAACTATACAACTTCTAGGAAATAGCATAGAAAAAAATCTAGGTTTGAGTTTGGTGGTAACTTTGTTGATATAATACCAAGAGCACAATCCAGAAAAGAAAAAATTGGTAACTTGGACTTCATGAAGATTAAGAATCTAGAATATGAATGAAAAAATGCTAGGGTTTGCTACAGCTAGGTAGCAGGCACATAGTTCATGTTTTATACTTTTCTGGATATCTGAAATTTTTTAGTAATAAAAATGATTTAAACTTTAAAAAAGAAAATATATTTTTTCTCCATAACTTTTTCTAAAAATGTTTTATTTAACTTTGTACATTCCTTTTGAAAAATATATCTTCTTTATTACTAAAGCTGTGTTTTGAGTGATCTAACATGATTGCTTGAGATGCAGGTTTTTTACCTATGTGTGGTACTGTAACCGAAAATTTGACTCCCAGTTGCATAACACTATAGTAGTTTCTTTTCTTTTATCAATTCTTCCTGTGTATTTATATTTATAATCTCCACAGATAGCTACTTAGTCTATTGCTTGTTAAAGTGATCTTTACATAGGTTATTTATGATATTCAGTACTTGAAATCTGATATAACATCCCCCGGAATAATTAGCAAATTTACATTAAATTCCTTTAACTACTTTTACTTCTTCTATCTGATGACCTGTCTAAGCAGGCTAAGAGACTATTGATAGTTTGAGTCTTCCTTAAGCAGCAACTTTCAAAATGAAGTCATTGAAACAGTGTCCTGTAATGTGGAAGAATATATTAGGACACAAATATAAAATGATTACACTTTTTCTGAAAGACAATATTGAAGGGAGAATTGCCTATTTTATATATAGATATAAGTTATTACCAGTTAAACTTCTCCCATTGACACTAGACTTCAGTATAAGCTGTGTTCTGGGCATTCAAATACCCCTAATCCTAGAATTGTGCCTGACTTATTGTACATGTTAAGTAAATGCTTGTGAATGAATGAATGAATGAATGAAAGAAATAACATTTGATTTGGTTAAGCATTTGTCTGGGTACAATAAGTTGTACACTGCACAATACTTGGGGTAACAATCACATCATTAATATAGAATTGTATGTTGGGTATATTATTTTTTCTAGTGCTTGGCAGACAAGTTTCTCATTTTAGCAAAAGTAGTATGTATTAAGTCAATCTTCTGACATGAAATAGGGAAATGTTTAAGAAAGGTGCAACTACTATGGATTATGGCCAGCAATCGTACCAGTGGGGTAGTGCTGCAAACGGAGTTGTTAGGTGCTAAACAATTTACTTCCTTCTTGTACATTAAAAGCTTCCCAGAAGGAATTCTTGCCATTTAGGAGAGAAAAATTATGTAAAACACTTAAATCACAATAATTTAAAATTATGCAAAATTTTAAATATTTAAATAAGGGGTCATATTATGAATAACCTGATTTTAAGGGGGAAAACCTTGATAAAATTGACATTTTATTTTTTTAAAGATTTTATTTATTCATTTGACAGAGAGAGCAAGAGAGCACAAGCAGGAGGAGCACAGAGGGAGAGGGAGAAGCAGGCTCCCCACTGAGCAGGGAGCACGATGCCAGGCTCCATCCCAGGACCCTGGGATCATGACCTGAGCTGAAGGCAGACGCTTAATTATCTGAGCCACCCAGGCACCCCTAAAATTGACATTTTAATATATCACACAGCTTCAAATGTTGTAACCAATAATGTCAATAGAATCAACAGATAAGTTGTATTTTACAATGGTAGCTTATTTGGCACTTCCATTTATTAAAAAAAAAAATCCACTTTGGGTGAAACTTAATAATTTGTTTTGTGGAAATATTACAAATATTAAATTTTAACTACTTGGCATATTTGTTGTGTTTTGTAAAGCTTATTTTAAAATGATATTTTACTTCCACACAATAAACGGGCTTCAGGCAATTTCATACCTATTTTGTAGATATGTAAAAAAGCATATTATTTGGTTTTAAATAAATAATTGTCACACATATTTTCTACTCTATTCTTAGCCAATATATATCACCTACTTATCTCTTCAGATTACTGAGTGCCTGTGAACTCTTCTAAAGAACGATTTGACAATCTGTCTAAACCATTTTTTATCACACTGCTTGCAGAAAACTATTTTGACTAGACTATGAAGTTTTGTAGCACATTAAGCAAAAAGGGGAAAAAAGCAATTCATTAATAACCATAAAATCTTTGAAAATTTAGTTAAATAATTTCATGGTACATTATACTACTTAAATTGTTAACATAGGTTAACATGTGGTGGCTAATGTCCAAAAATGATTAAACCATTCCTCCCTGTTTTCAAACCATTGTTCAGTCCCCTGCCACATTAAATCTAGATGATTTGCTTTAACCAATGGGATGTGGCAAAGTGATAGGCCATTTCCAGACCTAATGTTTAAGAAGACCTGGACCCTTCAACTTTCTGTGATTTAGGAAGTCTGCGTCACCATTAAGAAATCTTTCCCTGTTAGAGAGGCCATATGGTGAGGCCACATATTAAAGCTATGTGGAGGGGGAGAAGCTCTGGAACCACACTGATAGAGTGAGAGGCCCAGCCATTGCAGTATCCTAGCTAATTCCAGAATTCCATCTATCCCTGCTGAGGTACCAGTCACATGAATAAAGCCCTCTTGTAGATTCCAACCTCAGCACATCTAACTGCAGCAATAAAACAGACCCTGAGTTCTAGAGGGAAGGGCAGTGGGGCGATGCGTTAGCCTGGTGATGAGTATTAAAGAGGGCATGTACTGAATGGAGCACTGGGTGTTATACGCAAACAATGAATCGTGGATCACTACATCAAAAACTAATGATGTATGGTGATTAACATAACATAATAAAAAAAAATAAAAAGTATTAAAAAGAAACAGACCCTGAGTAGACTAACAGAAGAACTGCCCAGCTAAGCACCAGTCAACTCTTGAATCAGAAGACATAGGAAAAAAATTAAGACACTAAGTTTTGGGCTGTTTATTATATCACAATAGATAACCAAAACAGAAATTGGTATCAGAAGTGGGTACTGCCATGGCAAAAAGTACAGTATTGGTTTTGTTAGCAGGTAGCAGGGAGAAACTGGAAGGACCTGAAGGTATTGTTAATAAAGCCTGGAAGGACAGTATAGAAATCATGATGGGAGGCTGGAGAAAAGGGAACCCATATTATAGAATAATGGAATATTAGAAAAAAGGCTGCTTGAGATAATGTGGAAGATAGAAAAAGCATCAAAGGAACTTGTGATTTTAGCTGTGGAGATTTCCAAACAGTTGAAAGTGCCAGTTGACTTATCTTGGCCCCTTTGATGAAGTATGGGAGGCATGAGATAAACTAACGAACTTTCAGCTTGCAAACAGTATTTAAAGGGAATATAATGAAACCAGGGCTTGCTAAGTGTGAAAATACAACTGTTTATCATTCTAAGTATCTCCTGTATAAAGACCCTCAGAATAATAATTTGCTTCAGGACAAAGATCACATCTATATTAAAATGCAACCTCAGGAAAAGATGAGATCTAGGTTGCACCTATAAGTTTCTTTGTTAAAACCTCAGCAAAATTTAAGGCAAGTGTGCAGGCTATCTTAAATAGACGAAAAGACTTCTAAAAGTCTAAGGACATTCTTCATAGACTGCCTGTGATAAGTAATAAGGTATCTAAGAGAATGTCTAAGAATCTTAAATATATTGTTCCATAGCAAACTGACCCATGAGCCAAGTAGAAAGGAGCCTGTCTTATGGCTTCTGTCCGATAGGATGGGTTATAACATGATACATAGATAGATGACTTTAAAAGTATATAGGGTCAATACTAGCTCAGACTAAATGGTAAGGAGACACTCTGAGAAGAAAGGAGACCTCTGAGCTCTCTAGCTCCAAGAACAGAAAGCTGACTGAGGGGGCGCCTGGGTGTCTCAGTTGGTGAAGGGCCACTCTTGGTTTCACTGAGGTCATGATCTCAGGGTTGTGAGATTGAACCCGTTAGGCTCCTCAGTCAGTACAGAAAGATTCTCTCTCTCTCTCCCTCTTCTCCTCCCCCAGCTCACTCTCTCTCTCTCAAATAAAATAAATAAAATCTTTTTAAAAATAATAAAAAATAAATTAAAAAGCAGAGAAATTTCCTTAAGCTGCCTACACAGGCCATTTTTCATGAAAAAGGAAGAATAAACCCAGAAATCAGAACCAAGAAGACAGAGCTGAGTGATCAGAAAAATCACTCCTAGGAAGCAGAATTGGGTCTAAATCAATGCCCATTCCCTGTCCCCAAACCAGGGCAGTTGGTGACATATACCTGTGTGTATTTCAGAATTTCCATATGCTGGTGTCTTTTATATGCTTTCCCAAATATTTTTGAATGAATTGATTCCTTCAGTACTCTCATTTCTGTCTTTTCTTTGTTATATTTTGCCAATTCCAGGCCTAAGCCTTAAAAATTCTCTGCATCTTAAATTTTTTGCATTTTTGCAAGCCCTAAAAGATCACATATGAAGGCCAGTTACCTTACTGAAGAGATGAATATAGGGAGACTCCATGGAGAGCCCTCATGGAGAAGGAAAGGTTTCAAAACCCCTTCAAGAGAGTTAGAGAAAGAGAGTGACCAGGCCGACTCATTGGCACAGATGAGCCATGTCTTCAAGAACCATCCAAATCAGGCCACCAGACATGTCAGTGAATACATCTTGGACATTCCAGTCTCCAACTAAAATATGCTGCGTGTAGGAGTCCTGAAATAAGAGCAGAAGATCCAACCCACTGAACCCTAGCCATGCCGTAGGATTCTGAAGATAATAAAATGGTGGTTATTTTAAGATACTAGGTTTTAGAGTGGCTTGTTATGAAGCAATAAAACAATGTGTTTTATAAACAAATATAACTATTACATGAACCTGTGATTCTCAAAATATTGCTGCTCTGGAGGAAATGCCTGTGGTGGATCTATCCAGATAGTAGATTCACCCTAAAATTTATGGCCTACCCACTTAATGCCACAAACCTACAGAAACTGAAATGTCCACCATACTTTTATAGAAGAATGCAAAGTATAAGTAATGTGAGTTTGTATTGTGGGTTATTAAATAATTTATAAGGACAACACTTCATTTTTTTCAGCAGTACTTTAAATTGCCACTTTTGAGGGTTGGCAGTCATAGATTATAAAAAGTACTTACACATTCTTACAAATTGAAATCAGACCTGCAATTGGTAATTTTTTTGTTTTGCTTTTTGTTTTGTTGTTGGTTAATCCCATCATGGATGAATGATTTAAAAGAGAATTTTTAAAGCATAAAGACAAAGAGAGTGATAGAAATGTGAATACTATTAATGGTAGTGATTCAGTCATATGTCTTCAAAGAATTATGAGGACTAAGTATATAAGTTAATTAGTGTTTTATAAATATCATCTCCAAAAAGCCCTAAAATGTGATTAAAATATATAGAACTAATTGACTATATCAAACTAAAAAGCCCGTGCACAGCAAAGGAAATCATCAACAAAGTGAAAAGACTGCCTAGAATGGAAGAAAATATTTGCAAATCAAGTATCTGATAAGGGGTTAATATCCAAAATATATAAAGAACCTATATAACTCAATGACAGCAAATAAATAAATAAACCAATTAAAAATGGATAGAAGATCTGAATAGACATTTTTTTCAAGGAAAACATACAAATGGACAACAGGTACATGAAAAGATGTTCAGCATCACTAATAATTAGGGATATGCAAATCAAAACCATGATGAGATACTGAATGGCTATTATCAAAAAGAAAAGACATTAGTGTTGGTGAGGATATGGATTATGTGTATTGGTGGGAATGTAAATTGGTGCTGCTACTATGGAAAACAGTATGGAGGTTCTTCAAAAAATTAAAAATAAAATTACCATATGATCTTCCAATTTCCTATCTGAAGAATATGAGAAAACTAATTCAAAAAATATATACAGCCTCCTGTCCATTGCAGTACTATTTATAATAGCCAAGTTATGTAAACAACCTAAGTGTCCATGAATGGATGAGTGGATAGAGAAAATGGATATATGGAATATTATTCATACAAAAATAGAGGAAATCTTTCAACATGGAAGGACCTTGAAGACATTACGCTAAGAGAAATAAGTTAGACAGAGAAAGACAAATACCATATGATCTCACTTATGTGTGGAATTAAAACAAAAACAAAAACAAAAACAAGTTAATAGATACAGAGAACAGAATGTTGGTTCCCAGAGTGGATGGGGTGTAGAGGGTCAAAATGTGCAAGCTTTCATTTAGAAAATAAATGTCATGGGGATGTAGTATACAGCACGGTGAATACAGTTAATATTACTATATTGCACATTTGAAAGGCCTTAAAAGTCCTCTTCACAAGAAAAACAAATTATTTTTTGTAACCACATACAGTGACAAATGTTAACTAGATTTATTGTGGTGATCATTTCTCAATATATACAAATATCGAATTATTATGTTGTATACTTGAAACTAACATAATGCTATACATCAATTATATATCAATTTAAAGAATTAAAAAAATATAGAAATATTTAATGTTTCTTATTTTTATGAACTGGCAATGTAATTTGTTTTATTCTATTTTGAATCATTTTTGGAGACACAAATTAAACTAATCAACCTCAAGCATAATTTTGAAATACCCAAAGAACACCAAAGGATATCTATTAAATATTTGAAATTAAGTTTAAGGAAATTCAACTGTGTCCCAATAAATTAATGTGTCTTACGGCAGAGAACAAATGCAAAAGCTTTGGAAGACTTGTGTACAGTGTCACATTTAAACACAATGGCTAGAGATGCTGAAGTACTGGCAGGATCATTAGTAAATTTGCTGTGAAAAAAATGAAAAAATAATGTTTGGGCACAGAATGATTGTAAAGTGCTTTCATCAAGACATAACGTATTTTAAAATTCTAGATATGGCAGAAACCAACAAAATGATTACTGTCTTAATGGATATATAATTCGTGTATATATATATATATAAAATTTTATATATATATATAAAATTCATTAACAACTGTTTTTCAAATATGAGTGAATAAGAAATTCCATGAAGCCTTTTTTTTTTTCAGTCAAGCATTTCAAATAGCTGTGCGTAGAGATTTCTAAATGAATTGACAACTTCATCCTAAACAGTAACATGGACAAAACATGATATATTGGGTTAAGCACCAATACTAACCATGTACTTACTCTTAGGCTAAGAAAACCTGTTTGAAGCATTTAAACTGTTACAAGAGAAGCAAATTATATTCTGTGTGGAATGTATAAGGAATGTTTTGTTGCATTGTTGCATTGGGTATACACAATCATTTAGGAAAAGTATTTTAAAATTTGTTAAAAATGTCACTTATATTAAGGGTATACCTCCAATTTCTTGACTATTTGTGAAGGGATGGGAAATCCATTCAAACTGAACTGCTATTTCAAACTGAAACATGTTGACTTTCACTCAGAAAGTCTAAAGTGTTTTACCAGATAATTAGAACTTCAAGTTCCTCTGAAAGAAATATTTAATCAGTATGATTTATGTGCATAAATTTGCAAATTAACTTATTTTGTATGTATATCTGCTTATTTGAAAAATCTATATCTATCTATCTATCTATCTATCTATCATCTATACATATGTATATATATATACACACACATTAGAATGGGCTACATTAAGTTGTGACAATAAACAATCCCCCATATTGCTTGACTTACAAAACACAATTGTGTGTCCTTCTCAGTTTGGCTGGGACTCTACTCCACAATAATGGCCTTCATTTTAGAACTGATGTGACAGATAGCAACCATTGAAATATTGTCAACTGCCATGGCAGAGCAAGGACATATAAGGAATTGGGCACTAGCTCTTAAAAGCTTGCACCAGGAAGTGACCCACGTCATTCCATTTACCAAAGTAAATCACATGACTAAATTTCAAGAGGGCAGCAAAGTGCAAGGCTACCATATGCCAGGAATCAGGAGAACTAGAAAATTGTGAGCTACCCTAATGACAATAGTTTCCTTACAAGTGAAGTTTTCTTAAGTACAAAGCCAAAAACAAAACCCATCTACATGATGCCTACATTTCAGACCTAAAGACACATGAAGATTGAAAGTGAAGGGATGGAAAAATATTTGCCATGCAAATGGAAGCAAAAAGAAAGCTGGAGTAGCAATACTTATTTCAGACAAAATGTACTTTAGAACAAAGACTGTAAAAGAGACAAAGACACTAAATAATCATAAAGGGAACAATCCAAAAAGAAGATATATCAATTGAAGTATTTATGCACCCAAATACATAAAGCAACTATTAACAGACATAAAGGAAGAAATTGATAGTAATACAAGAATAGTGGGGGAGTTTTAACACCCCATTTATATCAATGGATAGATCAGGCAGAAAATTAAAAAGGAAACAGGGGTTTTGAGTGACTCATTTAATCAGATGGATCAACAGATATTTTAGAACATTCCATCCAAAAACACAGAATACACATTCTTTTCAAGTGCACATGGAACATTCTCCAGAATAGACTCCATTAGGCCACAAAACAAGTCTCAACAAATTGAAAAAGATTGAAATCATATCATTCATCTTTTCTGACAACAATAGTATGAAACTAGTAATCACAAGAAAAAATCTAGAAAAAAACCCACAAATACATAGAAGTTAAATAACATGCTATTAAGCAATGAATGGGTCAACCAAGAAATCAAAGAGGACATCAAAAACACATGGAGACAAATGAAAATGAAAGCACAATGATCCAAAATCTTTGGGACACAGCAAAAGCTATTCTAAGAGGAAAGATTATACCAATACAGGTGTATCTCAAGAAAAAAGAAAAACTCAAATAAATAACTTAATCTCACACCTAAAGGAACTAGGAAAAAAAAAAAAAACCCAGCTCCTGTAGAAGGAAGGATATAATAAAGATTAGAAAAGAAATAAATGAAAGAGACTAAAAACACAATAGAACAGATTAATAAAAGAAAGAAAAGATCAACGAAATTGGTAAACTGCTAGCCAGTCTTATCAAAAGAGGGAGGGAGGGACAGACAGAAAGAGAGACTCAAAATCAGAAAGGAAAGAGGAGAAATAACAATCAACACCACAGAAATAAAAAGGGTTATAAAGAATGTTATGAAAAATTATATGCCACCAGTTAGACAACCTAGAAGAAATGGATACATTCCTAGAAACATAACCTTCCAAACTGAATCAGGAAAAAAAATTGAACAAATTGATTATTAGCAATTAAATTGAAGCAGCAATCAAAAAAGTCCCAACAAACAAAAGTGTAGGATCAGATGCCTTCACAGGCCAATTCTACCAAACATTTAAAGAAGAGTTAATACCTATTCTTCTCAAATCATTCCAAAAAAATAGAAGAGGAAGAAAAGCTTCCAAATTCATCCTATGAGTCTAGCATTACCCTGATACCAAAACCAAATAAAGACCCTACAAAAAAAAGAAAATTGTAGGCCAACAACGCTATGAACATAAGTGCAAAAATTCTCAACAAAATATCAGTAAACTGAGTCCAACCATACATTAAACAAACTGAGAGTTCTAGAGGGGAGGGGGTGGGGGGATGGGTTAGCCTGGTAATGGGTATTAAAGAGGGCACGTACTGCATGGAGCACTGGGTGTTATATGCAAACAATGAATCATGGAACACTACATCAAAAACTAATGATGTAATGTATGGTGATTAACATAACATAATAAAAAAAAAAAAGAACTTAATGAGAATAAAAAAAAAATCATTCACCACATTCAGGTGGGATTTATTCCAGGGATGCAAGGATTCAGTATTTGCAAATCAACCAATGTGATATATCACATTAAAAAGAGAAAGGATAAAAACCATATGATCCTTTCATGCAGAAAAAAACATTTGACAAAGTACAACATCCATTCATGATAAAAGCTCTCAACAAAGTAGATTTAGAAGGAACATACCTCAAATATAATAAAGGTCATATATGAAAAATCCACAGTTAACATCATACTCGACCAGGGAAAACTGAGAGCTTTTCTTCTATGATCAGGAATAAAACAAGGATGTCTACTCTCACCACTTTTAATCAACATAGTACTGGAAGTCCTAGCCACAGCTATCAGACAACAAAAAGAAATAAAAGGCATCCAAATTGGAAAGGAAGAAGTAAAACTTTCACTATTTGCAGATGGCATAATTCTATATATAGAAAACCTAAAGACACCACCAAAAAACTACTAGAACTGGTAAATGAATTCAGCAAAGTTACAGAATACAAAATCAATGTATAGAAATCTTTTGCCTTCCTATACACTAAATAATGAA
>NC_138381.1:48975588-49002525 GCF_054177405.1 Leptonychotes weddellii | reverse complement strand
TATTATGCTGAGTGAAATAAGTCAATCAGAGAAAGACATGTATCATATGATCTCATTGATATGAGGAATTCTTAATCTCAGGAAACAAACTGAGGGTTGCTGGAGTGGTGGGGGGTGGGAGGTAGGGGGTGGCTGGGTGATAGACATTGGGGAGGGAATGTGCTATGGTGAGCACTGTGAATTGTGCAAGACTGTTGAATCACAGATCCATACCTCTGAAACAAGTAATACATTATATGTTAAAGACGAAGAAGAAGAAGAAGAAGAAGAAGAAGAAGAAGAAGAAGAAGAAGAAGAAGAAGAAGAAGAAGAAAGCAGGAGGGGAAGAATGAAGGGGGAAAAATCGGAGGGGGAGATGAACCATGAGAGATTATGGTCTCTGAAAAACAAACTGAGGGTTCTAGAGGGGAGAGGGGTGGGAGGATGGGTTAGCCTGGTGATGGGTATTAAAGAGGGCACGCTCTGCATGGAGCACTGGGTGTTATATGCGAACAATGAATCATGGAACACTACATCAAAAACTAATGATGTAATGTATGGTGATTAACATAATATAAAAAATATGCAATATAAAAAAATAAAAGATTATAAAACAGTATATATAGTAGGACCACATTTTAGTATGAAAGGACATCTAAAAGAATCTAGATGAGGGGTGACTGGCTGGCTCAGTAGGTAGAGCATGTGACTTGATCTCAGGGTTGTGAGTTCAAGTTCCACACTGGGTGTAGAGATTACTTGAAAATAAAATCTTTTAGGGGCGCCTAGGTGGCTCAGTCAGTTAAGCATTTGACTCTTGACTTTGGCTCAGGTCATGATCTCAGGGTCATGACATAGAGTCCCGTGTCAGTCTCTGTGTTTGTGGAGCCTGCATAATATTCTCTCTCCCTCTTCCTCTGCCCCTCCCCCTGCTCATGCACCCTCTCTCTCTCTAAAAAAAAAAATTTTAAAATAAATAAAATATTTTCAAAATAAATGAACAAATAAATAAATAAAATATAAAAAAATAAAAGAATCTGGATGAGTTGATCATACATAATATTACTAAGATCAATGAAATTTTATTCATTTTTATCTATGATTCTGAATTTTTTCTTCAATGAGCTTATTTACAATATTTTTTAAACCACAAAAATGTGAATTTGTTAGACATGTATTAACTTTTCTTCAAAAATATATTACCCTTCTTAAACATTCAGATATTTCAATGTAATTTAGCCATAAATTATCTTCTGATAGATAAAAAAGAAAATGATATATACTTACAAATGAATTCATAAAAAAACAAATATCTGTTTTCTAAATATTACAAAGTCCAAATGTCAAAACAATTTGAACCACCTATGTAAAAATGTTAATACTAATATTATCTCTTTATGTCATAACAAAGAAGAGTGGGCGCCTGGGTGGCTCAGTTGGTTAAGCGACTGCCTTCGGCTCAGGTCATGATCCTGGAGTCCCGGGATCGAGTCCCACATCAGGCTCCCTGCTCAGCAGGGAGTCTGCTTCTCCCTCTGACCCTCCTCCCTCTCATACTCTCTGTCTCTCATTCTCTCTCTCACAAATAAATAAAATCTTAAAAAAAAAAATTAACAAAGAAGAGTAAAACTTTTATTTCTGAGTATAATAAATATTCCTTATTTAAGAAAAAGCTAGCCTATAGCTGTAAATATACTCTACAAGCCATTTAAAAGCCAATTATGTATGTGTGCTTGGTAAATGAGACTGTGAATGAATTACATCTATAAACTTAAATTATACACATAAATTATGAAACTTAATTGTTTCTGGAAGAGGCTCTAATTTTATTAAGTGTCGTGATTATTGATATGGTTGACCACAAAATGCATTTTTCAAGATTTAATTTGATTTATATTTAACTTATAAAAGAATGATCTTTTATATAGTACCAGTACAGAGTATATTTTATAGCTCAAACCTAAAAAATATCATGCAATTGCTCTTTGGTTATCATTAAATGTGATCCACCAATTCTTCCAAAACCAATAAATATTCACTTCCACTGGTATTTGCTTCCTCATCTGGAAAATGGATTAATCAAAAAATGTCCTCTTAAGGCTTTATGGAGAACTTTATGTAGCTTTCCATAAATGAATAATGGAAATTGTGCAGTGTTCACTAGCAGAACATTTGCATTAATACTAAGGTAAGAAGTAGTGCACAGTTCATTTAACAACTGAAAATGATTAGTTGTTAATTTTTTTAATTCACTCTAGGACTGTTTGCCTACTAAATGCAAAGCATTTCACATCAAGCTACAAGAATGGTTACCCTAAATTGTTACTGTAGGTTGGAATCCTCAACCTCCTACAACAAAGTATAGTAAATAATTCAACTTTGTTCACATCATTAATTACCTAAGAGAAAATTTTTCCAAATTCATATTTCATCAGTAGAAGTTGCTAGATAATTCTAAGGTCTGATAGAAAGTTAGGGTAGAAACGTTCATTCACATTTCTGTCACTGAGAGAAATCAGTACTTCTTAAATGAGCCTCTTCTAACACAGAAGCTAATCATGTACCTGTTTCAATTGTGTCAGTTCATAGGATTCTTAAAAGGTTGTTCACCCTAGAACAACATCTATAGATATCCTTAGAAGGGTGATATACCACAAGCCCCTGAGGGTGTGAGACAGTAAGTAGCAAGTGGGAAGGGGCCAGAAGAGATATCATCAATCTTAGGAAAAGAAGAGGGCAGAGAATTTGAAGCCATTCGAATTTACTATGCACTTGGGGGAGGTTGGTGAAGAGTCTTATTAGAAGGATGCAGTAAGATCCATGTAGGGCAGAAGGGTACCTAAGCAAACTTCTGTCTAATTTTACTTGATTCTAGAAAAACAACTGAGTCGACAACATGCAGGGTGCAATATCCCAGAAGCCCAAAATCCTCATTCCAGTTTGGAGAAAGCTTAAAATGTTAACAAACATTTGCTAGAATCCATCTCTTCTGTTTCTGGTTGTTATACCATCTTCCCAGTTTTATTATTATCCAAATTCTTTAATATAAATTTAAATTCATATACATTTCATATGAAGATAATACCAGGTGACCACAGTCATTGAGATAAAGGGACCTTTAATAATTTCAAGGATAAAATAAGTCATTTATACTGCATTCTCTTAAAATTAGTTTTTCTCTAAAGCCATCTGGGAATGCCTTCAAACTGTGACCAAATATTGAGCATACTGTTCTCTGTGAGATTCTGAGTCAATTCACTGCATATCTGAAAGTGCAAAGTTATTAATCACAAATTGGAAAAAAGAAAAAGAAAGTTTTGCTTAAGTATTTTTTTTCTTAGAAGACCTTCTTTTCCCTTTTTCTTTCTTTCCTTTTTATTTTTGGAAAGAAAGTGAAATCCTAAAGCTGGTGAAACTGATGGCTAAATATTCACCTTAATCTCCATTTCCTTTCCCAAAACCAATTTATTGGTAGATTACCCTAGCAGCATGGATTTAACATTTACTGCTATTGTTTATTCTGCTGGAAAAAAACTCCTTTTAAATCTAAAATATAGTTATGTCCATCTACCCATTCACTCCCACACATTTGTAATGCCTAATATATAGCAAACTCTGTGCAAGTGTCCATGGAAATGAAACATAACTACATATTCTTCAGTGGGCATTGTATTTAATTTTGGCGTTACTTCTTCAAGCTCCAAATCTAGGAACGTCTTTCAAAACCAGCACAAGTATTAAATTTAAAAAACTAAATGGTTTCACAAATCATTACTACAAGAGAGTTAGCAACATGGTTAACTCATATTTGAGCATAATAATACACTGTACACTGTTTTTGAAATCCAACTGTAAAACTATTTAATATTTGGCCACAAGTACTGAAGCTGGACACCAGTGACTACTCATGCTCATGCTCTTAATTTGAGCCAGATTTGAGCTCAGGCACCTTCTGCCCCACTGCTGAAGTTAAGGTGAAGGAAAGCGTCAGCTCCGTTTCCCAGGGACTGGCTCGATGGCACAGCCACTAAGACAGGGCATACTTAACTCAACCTTGCAAATAGAATTGAACCAGTGCCAAGGATGCTTACCCATCTACTTAAGGACACAAAGTATAGTCAATTCGCTAAACATTGCTTTCAGGCATGCAGAAAACTTCCCCCTGTATTTTTCAACCGTCACATGCTTCTTCATTCATGCATTCAAACATTTACTGAACATCTGCTACAAGGCTAGGCATTATGTCAGGGGCTGAAGACGCTGTCGTGACCAAGGTAGACATGATCACTGCCTTCATGTAATCTAAACAGTAAGACTCACCAAGGGGAGGTTGGAAGGCAAAGGAACAACCCTATTCCTTTCCTCTCTGCATCTGCAAGCCCCCTAATATCATCACATTATAATGGTTTGATAGTTACTTCCGTAAAGTCTTCCACTAATTTTTCCCCCTGGTGAGTTTGGTTGCACTGGTCTTTTCTCTCTGACATGATAATAATTTCCTTAAGGGCAGGAACCCTACATCATAGAAATTTTTATGAACTCCTGTAACACCCAATTGCCTAGATGTTCCCATTGGCCCAGCATTTTTCCTACAAAATGGATTAAGATCATACTATCTTCCAGGGAAAAGCAATAGCAAAGGGAAGTTACAGCCCCTGTTCAGAATCCTGAAGCACAGATACGGTAAAATTTCTCAATGGATCAGGGTGCCTGTGTGATGGTTGGGTTAGTCATGTAACAATGCAACTGACATTCCACATGCATATCAACTGCCAATCATTTCTGGTCCCCCCCCCCCCCAACTCCCATCTCCACACCTTTAATGCATTTAGGAAATCAGTATAGCCTGACTTGAGGCCACTGTAGAAGTAGATGTCCTCTCCTTAAAAATCTCTCACCAAATGGTCTTGATACATCATTTGAAAGTTCTGTCTCATTCATTCCTTTGAGTTAAAGTCCACAAAGCCTCTTTCTTTGTAAATGTAAATATTGTTTGTGATTGCTTTTGCTCTTGAATTCTTGTACTACTTTCTGCCCATACTCTTAGAATAAGAAACAGATTTATTTATTTAAAAAACCCATCTTGGTGGGGCACATGGGTGGCTCAACTGGTTAGGAGTCCAACTCTTGATTTCGGTTCAGATTGTGATCTCGGGGTTGTACGGTTGAGCCCCATGTAGGGTTCAGGATTCTTCTGGAAATTCTCTCCTGAGAGAAGGAAGATGAGGGCAGAGAATATGAAGCCATTCAAATTTACTATGCATTTGGGGAAGGTTGGTGGAGAGTCCTAAAAGGATGCAGTAAGATCCATGCAGTTTAGAAGGGTATCTAAGCAAACTTCTGTCTAATTTTACTTGATTCCAGAAAAACAACTGAGTTGACAACATGAAGGTTGCCATATCCCAAAAGCCCAAAATCCTTATTCCCTCTGCCCCTCCCCCTAAAATAAATTAATTAATTTTTTTTAAAAAAAGCATCTTGGGGCACTTGGCTGGCTCAGCCGGTGGAGGATGTGACTCTTGATCTCAGGATTGTGAGTTCAAGCACCACACTGGGTACAGAGATTACTTAAAAATAAAATCTTAAAAAAATAATAATAGTAAAAAAATTTTTAAAAACCCATCTTGCTCAGGAAGGATTTAAAGAAGATGAAATATGTATGAAATATGTATATTAATAAAAAAGTAGAAACTAGTAATGAAGTATGCTGGGTCTAGAGCCAGACTTCTTGTGTCTACATTCTCTCTCTATGGGTTGCATAAGTTATTTCCTCTGTAACCATGGACAATTCTGTGGCTCCAGTTTCCATATCTATAATACTACTACTATATCACACATGGCAAGAATTAAAGGATAATACACATAACATACTTAGCAAAGATTCATCTGCCCAGGCCAAGATAAGATCTAAATATATTCTCGATATTATTAAATTATTATGTTTTCCCCTTAGATATATGCAAATCTACTCAATTAATTCTGAAATAATGTAAAACCGACAAAATGTGATTGGGTACCTTCAAGAATACTGAGTAGCACTGATCAGAAAGGAAACACATTGCAATGAAAGAGGAAATATATTAGGTTAAGTTAAAAGTATATGAAATTGGTGGGGCACCTGGGTGGCTTAGCTGGTTAAGCATCTGAGTCTTGATCTCAGGGCCTTGCGTTCAAGCCCCACGTTGAGCTCCACGGTGGGTGTGGAGCCTACTAAAAAAAAAAGTATATGAAGTTGGCACATGATAAGGTGCTCAATATAACAATCATCAGAGAAATACAACTCAAAACACAATGATATTGGGAATGCCTGGCTGGCTCAGAGCATGTAACTCTTGATCTTGGGGTCATGAGTTCGAGCCCTATGTTCAGTATAGAGATCATACTTACACAAATAAATAAATAAACTTAAAAAAAAGCCACAATGACATCACCACCCACCTATTAAGTAGACTTATGATGGTGATCATTTAGCAATATATACAACTATCAAATCATTATCTAATGCACCTGAAACTATTATAATATTTTATGTCAATTAGATACCCATTTTCTAAAAATGGGTAAGGGTGGGACATGACAAGTACAAATATTGCTACTTCAAGGAAAGTGGAAGCAGCAATCATCTTATGGTCAATGTTGGGCAGCACTTAGGGACTGCATAAGAGAGAGCAGAGGCTATAAAAATGGGTAGAATTCACCCAAGGAGTTGTACATAGAGGAAAGGAAGCAGTCTGGAGAGGGGAAACAACAAGGCAGAAATTGGGGAAAATATGGACATAGGTCCTTGTATTGTGGAAACAGGCCTGATGGAAACTTAAGGGCCAGGTGTGTAGGAGGTTAAACTCTTCCTAGGGAGTCAAGGACCTCTGGTGACCTTAACATTTTCCTCTTTGTTCCATTCATGATTCAACCTAAAGCTCTAATAATGGTTGATGAGTGTTAAGAGCAGTGTGAATGCAACCAAGTTAAAGAATGAAGAGCCATATGCTTTAGAGTAAAACTAAACATGATAATGAACCCATGCAGCCTACTCTAAGGTCTTTGAAAGCACCAAAGTCCTATTCAGAAATCTCCACTGAAGGCTTCACTTACCTTATCCCACTCCTAATTAAGTCAGCTTCTCTTCAGGTACCAGCATTAAAACTTGTGTCTTATTCAACTGTATAGTTCATTTCATTTAATTATTAGTACCACAACATTATTTCTCATACAAATTTTCATAACAAATACACAGGATTTCAGCTGTGTCAAGGGACAAACTGGATTTACAGATGCAGCTGTCAAAGTACCTATTGTTAGCAAGTTCCTGACATAAAAGGTATGCCAAGTTCCAAGCAACTACCTCACAACCCAGCTTTAAAAGCACCACCTATTCTCTATTTTTCTATATGTTTACTTCTTGCCCCATCAAACAGTCTATAAGCACCAACAAGTTAGGAAAACTGCCATTTTCATCTCTTATCCCTCTCCAGTGTTTCCCCAACACTGGGCCAGGCACACAGCCACCATCTTCTTTAGGAAAGAGGACAGGGTTCAGATAAGAATTCAGCTGAATGATAAACTAAACCCACCATCTACATACCCATTCCTTGTACTTTCTCTTCCTTTGCATTACACTTCTGAAACTAATAGTCTGTCAATGCAAGTCACTCAACTTCTCTCAGTTTCCACACCCACATCTTGGGGATATGGTAATTTACTTAATTGATATAAAATGTTGGGGACGGTGTCTGGCTATTTAGTAAAAGTGGTCCATTATTATTATTATCTTAAAAAACAGAAGTATAGGGGTGCCTGGGTGGCTCAGTCAGTTAAGCCTCTGCCTTTGGCTCAGGTCATGATCCCAGGGTCCTGGGATCGAGCCCCTCATCACATCAGCCTCCTTGCTCAGTGGGGAGTCTGCTTCTCCCTCCTTCTGCCCCTCCCCCTGCTTGTGATCTCTCCTTCTCATACTCTCTCAACTAAACAAAAATAATAAAAATTTAAAAAAAACCCAGAAGTATATGAAACGTATTTGTTTCAGAAGATCATCTTTTGAGATATGATTATGAGATTATTAATGTTTGAGGTATTATAGATTTTGAGTTAGTAGAAATAGAAGACCTTAATGTAGTGGAATTTGAAAATTATAGTTTGTTTGGCGTGATATATAAAGAAAACTAAGAAGGGAAAGTTTCAGAGTTCTTATAATCTTATAAACAGAAGAACAAGGTGAGCCACAGACACAGTCGGAGATTAATTAACCAAATGGAGCAGAGAGACTGCTTTCCCATACTAGTGATATCATATTGAGCAAAAACCCCATGCAGAGGAAGTGAAAAATAAATGGGACAGAGCAACAAGCAGATGGGTTAGGTCCCCCTTGGGTGAAGGTTGGAGGTGGAGTAGGGAAGGGGGTTATATAATGAACAAAGGGTGGGACCTGAAGGGACATCCTTGGCTATGAAGCTGTCAGTTCTTAAATCCTGCAAATCTGCCAGTGCAAGTAAAATAGGTGTTTGGGACTCCACATAGCCTGAGCTTTTCTACTGGGCCTCATAATGCAATGAAGGAAGTTTGGATTAGTAGAGCTTTTTCTTTTGGGAGGTTTTGTAAGTTAACTTGGCTTCTGACAATTTTCACAGCTTGAACTTTAGATTGTGATCCTTGCTGTCACCAAAGGCTGGAACCCACCTAGAGAGAGTAGGAGGGGTGGACAGGAATCAAGAGTGACTAGGCCTGTTAAATCCAGCTTCAGAGAGAAAAAAAATTTGCTGCTGTCATCCACTGTTAAGAGATACTCTGGGATGGTCACAGGTTTGAACTGTAAGTTATAGAGGAAATGCTGAGCTCCAAGTGGATCCTAAAGTAAACAGGGTCTCCTAATTCCTCCCTTCTGATTATTCATATGTGACCATACCAAGTCCTGATGGCAAGGGTAATGCATGACATGACCCTGTTATGCCAACATTCAGTGTCTCATTCCAAAATAATTTCATACTACAAACACAAATTTTTCTGCCAACCCTGAATGTATACTGCACATATCTGTGATCAGAGAGGGAGGTATTTATTAAATCTCATTTAACTTTGGGCACTTACTAGGTCTTCACCAAAAGATGTTCCACTTCTCTGAGTGTCTTCCTCTATTGTTGGTAACAAGTTATTATAGCAAAGGTGCCTTTACTTGACTCAGCGGAGGGTGGGAGTGGGTACTAGGGTTTCTAATGCTTTACCACCACATTAAAATAGGAAGTTGGTGTCACAATATCAAGTCCCAACCTATACCCTGAGCCAGGAAAGCCTGCATCACATCACTACTATGTCATTAAATGTCATACAATAAGCACAGCCAGAGCATTTTCAACCAAGGGCCTAAGAGGGTTTTAAAAAGATTAAATTGTGAAAATCTCAAAATGGCTTTTAAGAGTAGTGTTATTACTTCTATAACCTGCAACATAATCTATTTAGTCAATATATGACTTCATCTTGAGTCTTTTATACATATAACTCATATATAATTTATATGTATATTCTTACTATATTTTTATATTCTTATATATATTCTTATATTCTTATTATATCTTGCTATATTCTTTTCCAGGATGAGTTAAAACAGAGGATAAGGAATAACTACGAATAAATTGAACTTTATTTAATTAATTCAATTACTATTTGTATTAATTGAATTATTAATTGAATTAATAATATTAATTATAATATTTGATTAATTCATAAAATATTAATGAACATGAAGGTGTTATTGCTGAATCTGTCAACAACCATCACTGAATGTGTGAAAATATTTATCCTCTAACAAAAACATTATAGATTGTCTTCATATAAATGTGTTGAGTTTTTCTTAATTATTCTATCTCAAGTGAGTATCTATAAAATGTCTTCTTTTTGAATCTTCTTGTAATTTTGTATGTGTTTTTCTTACGGAAAAATAATAGACCCCAAATCACAATAAAAAAATAACCTGTGAATGCTAATATTCACCCAGCAGATTGGCAAAACTTAAGAAGATTGGTGAGACTAAGTACTGGCAAAGATTGAGAACACTGGGGACTCTGATGCACCAATTGTGGGATCCCAAATTGGCACTGCCCCTTTATAAAACAGCTGGGCATTATGTTGAGAAGCTGGCACACTGCTTTGCACAGTCTCTAGCACAGATTTATCATGAGACATGCATAAGAATGTATGTGGCCGACTGGTTGGTAATAGCAAAAAGAAACAAATATAGAAACAAAAACAACTGTCGAACAAACCAAATACACGAAAATGGATGGACAAATTATGGAATAGTCCTAAGCTAGAATTGGTACAACCCTGAAAATATATTAACTGTCTATCAGCATGAATGGATCTTTGAAGCATATTGTTAAACCAAAAAAAGAGCAACTTGCAGAAGAATTCAAATATTCTGCTGCCATTTTGACAAAGTTCAAAAGCAAGCAAAAAAAACAGATTGTTTAGGAATAAGGCATATAATGGTATAAGAATAAACAGTGAGAGCATGTCAACAAGGGAAGCTCTGGAGAGTAGTTCATTGTGGAAAATGAAAGGGGATCAAACATCAGGAAATCAGCACATGGAGTACTTCATGGCTGGTGATGATGTTCTATCATCTATGGGCAGTATGCTTGTGGTATTTAATTGTTATGTTTCATATCATGAATGGACATCAAAAAGTTAAAATATTTTTAGGGGTGCTTGGGTGACTCAGTCGGTTAAGCATCTGACTCTTGGTTGGGCTCAGGTTGTGAGCTTGGGGTCATGGGATAGAGCCCCATGTTAGGCTCCACGTTCAGCCAGGACTCTTCTTGTCCCTCTCCCTCCCCCTCTGCTCCTCCCTCACGTGAGTGGCCCCGCAAATTAAATAAATAAATAAATAAAATCTTAAAAAAAATAAAACATTTTTGAATGCACCACCTTAAACCCAAATATTTCCTTTAAGGATGTGCATTTTATACCTGAAAAGCAGTACTTACTTATCCCAAATTAAGAGTTCTGGTTTCCAGCTCTGATACCATCATTAATAGTTTTGTAACCTTGGACCTATTACTTAATCTCTTTGGGGATCTTCTTTTTCCAACCTGAAAATACAGGTCCTAGGTAGCAACCCTTTAGGTCTTTTCTAGAGAGTATATATTATATTCTTTAGAAAATGAGATACCACCTTACACCAGTTAGTATGGCAAAAATTAACAAGACAGGGAAAAAACAAATGTTGGCGAGGATGTGGAGAAAGGGGAACCCTCTTACACTATTGGTGGGAATGCAAGCTGGTACAGCCACTCTGGAAAACAGTAGAGAGGTTCCTCAAGGAGTTAAAAATAGATCTATCCTACAACCCAGCAATTGCACTCCTGGGTATTTACCTCAAAGATATAGATGTAGTGAAAAGAAGGGGCATGTGCACCCCAATGTTTATAGCATCAATGTCCACAATAGCCAAACTGTGGAAGGAGCCCAGATGTCCTTCAACAGATGAATGGATAAAGAAGATGTGGTTCATATATACAATGGAATATTACTCAGCCATCAGAAAGGATGAATGCCCACTATTTGCATCGACATGGATGGAACTGGAGGGGATTATGCTAAGTGAAATAAGCCAATCAGAGAAAGACAATTATCATATGGTTTCACTCATATGTAGAACATAAGGACTAGTTCAGAGAACAATAGAGGAAGGGAGGAAAAACTGAATGGGAAGAAATCAGAGAGGGAGACAAACTATATGAGACTCGACTCTGGGAAACAAACTGAAGATTGCGGAAATGGAGGTGGGTGGGGAGATGGGGTAACTGGTTGATGGGCATTAAGGAAGGCATGTGATGTGATGAGCGCTGGGTGTTATATGCAACTAATGAAGCGTTGAACATTATATCAAAAATTAATGATGTACTATGTTGGCTAATTGAATTTAAATTTAAAAAAGAAAATATATTAGAATATATATTTATAATTCTATAAATCACTGAGCCTTCTACTCTAGACAAAAACCAGTCTACCTGAATTCAATTCTGGAAAATAAGCTCACAAGAAGTTAATCAAATGTACGAGCATCCACATAGGCCTTTTCAAACATGAAGTTATTTAACTATACCACACTGTTAATTTCCTCTCCTCTCCTGAATTCTTCCACCCTAGGATTTAAATTTTTCAACAGCCACATGAAGTGGTTTCTTCCTCTGGAAATTCAGCAAAACCAGATGGAGATTTTTTTTCTCATACAGTTCAAGCTAAGATTTGACCTTTAAATCAAAGGGGTATACAGCTTTATAGAATCAAAATAACACCAGACTGCATATTAGAAGCCTACTCCTAACCTTGGCTTTGACATTTACTAGACAGGTAACTGTGGTGAAGTCATTTAACTTCTCTAGGTCTCAATTTACTCAACTGTAATAAGATGCTGGAAATGGACTAAAGCTCTCTGGGAACATTTTCTGTTCCAGCATAGTATAATTCTACATAATTTCAATTTGCTCTTGGGAACTATTTTTGACTTAATAACCAACTGTTAACAAAAAGTGTTCAAATAGCTTGTAGATATCAGCTACCAAAACCAAACTTCCAGAAACCACCTAGTTCTATTAGGAATACCTTGTTTTTGAAGAGGTTAAAGGGAAATGGGTACATACTGATGGAGACACATAAAAAAATTCTCTAATTCATGTGTTAACCTAATATTTACTAATATACTAGCCACTGTTTTAGCTACTATAAATATAGCAGCCCTCACGGAGCTTAGATTCCTGTCCCAACCAAGCAAGTGACTATTCTGAAAGATTACTGGAGGGTAGAGAGCAAGGACACTCTTTATCAGTTTGACCATTTATTACATAATCTCAACCCCAGAATCTTAAAGCATCTACCTATTAGAGATTTGGGAGCATAAACCCCCATATACATCTATTTGACTCTCATTTATTTCCTCTTCAGTTATTTCCAGAATATGCTAGTATTGAAATCTGGATGGGCTCTACAAGAGACAATTCTGCTAATTAATTAATGATATTTAAAAATCAATGATTATTTGCTGCATGACTAATAAGATCCAACTCTTTAGTTTATGCCCCCAAGCTTCTCT
Source organism: Leptonychotes weddellii (assembly GCF_054177405.1). Taxonomy (NCBI): domain Eukaryota; kingdom Metazoa; phylum Chordata; class Mammalia; order Carnivora; family Phocidae; genus Leptonychotes; species Leptonychotes weddellii. The sequence continues at coordinate 48,989,462 of NC_138381.1, read as the reverse complement.
AGGATCTGTATCTGGCCACACATGCTATGCTTCAGCCCCCACAAATTATGCACTGCCTAAACATATTTAGCCCTTTCATTACTCATTCAGATCTTGGGCTTGAGCCTGGCAATGTAACTTCTCCTTCAAAGCCCAACCCAAAAGGTAACTCTTTCATAAAGTCTTCTCCATCCTATTTTCTATCCCAGAGCATTATGTCCCCATACAACAGCATTTTCCTCTGCTGCTTTGCATTATAAGATGTGTCATAGATGCTCATCTACATATGTCTCTCCAAAAAGAATGTTTATGCCCTGTCTGAATTCTTGCCCCACAGAATCTGCAAGTGTAATAAATAGTTGTTTTACATCACTAAGTTTTGTAGTGACTGGTTAAGCAACAAAAGATAACTGATACACTAATTTTCTCTACCTTTTCATTTCTCTCGCTTTGTTCTTTGAGTTATACCCTGTCTTCTGAACATTTCCCCTAAACCTTTTTTCTTCTGGAATCTGCCCAAATTATAGAAAGAGTCCACACATCACTCTCTTTCCTCCTCTCATGCAGCTAGGCCTCCATCACCCAGTTCACCCACCTTGAGTCCCCCATACTTATCATTTGTTCCCACAGTATCCTGTTGTGTTCCCAACTCCCAACCTCTGAGGGGGTGGTGGTGGGGAGAATGCTTCCTTCTGCTGGTCCTGTAAGAAGCTAGTTCTTCTCAACCAGATCATGGGGAAACTAGTTTGGTGGCAAAATTTTGCAACATGGTGTAATACATACACATGAGCTACTGCTGGAGCCTGAGGAAGTTGGTAACTAAATCTTCCAAGGTGAGCTGCCAAAGCCTGAACAATGGTGTCCTGAACAACGGTGAGAGGTCTGCCACACAGGAAAGGAGCAAGGATACCCAAGGGGAGGAAACCATAGTGGCAAGACTTAAAGAGAAACATGATGAAACATGATGTCATTTAGGAAATGACAAAGAAGACGGCCTGAGGCATAAAACCACATGAAGTGTTAAGAGTTAAGGCCAGAAAATAACACTTACCAGGTCATAACAGAGCTTAAATGCCACCCTAAGTTGCAACTTTTTATCTTACAGGTCGTGGAGGGCTAGACATCAAATGATTTAATTTGGAAACTTAGCTAAATAAAAACATTTTAAAATGGTTTATCTAGTATTACTTCAGAGGGCAGTTTGGAGGAGCATCGGAGGGAACATAGAATGGGCAATACAGAGGTTCTTAGATTAGCAGAGGAAAAAGATGATGAAGGTGACCAGGTAGCCTGAGGTTCCTGGGTTGTGGGAGGGAAGTTTATTTGAGAGAAAGGTAGGTAGTTGGTAGAATTTGATGAGTGAATGTGAGGAAGTGAAAGTGGAGGCTACCTCACTTTTGACTTACTTGAAGGCTACCTCAGAAACTGCCGCAGATTCCTGGCTTGTGCAATTTGACGTATAATGTACATGAAACGTAAAATATAGTCACATAAAAATACTGGCATAACATTCTAAGTAATGGAGAGGTAGTACAGTACAAAGCAAAGAGAGAGAATAGGGCTCAGGACAGGTAACTCCTACCATCCCAGAAAACATGGTACAAAGTAGAAGAGAGTGGAAATTGAAGTAGAGAACTTAAAAGGTCACAAAAGAGCCACCCCTATTCAATCATTTGTTGATCCCCAAACCACTGGAGGGAGGGCACTGATGTGAAGTTCCCGTGATTTAGCTGCATTCATAATTTAACTCTGGAAAGGGTTTTGGTCTATTTGAATGCAATTGCTCCAGATGTTCTACAAACTCGTAAGTCTTTAATCACAGTAATAAAATCCCTCTACAAAAATGTATTTCTGAAGAGATGGAAACTGCCTAATTTCTGAATTCTTTTTTTTTTTTTTTAACTCCCGTCTCTCGATACATGAAAAGACTAAACTGCATAGCACCCAAAGCCGGGGTAGCAACAGGTCATAGATTCAGGAGGGGAGGCCAGGGAAGTTGAGGACAGGCTGTGAGTTCATGAAGAGCTGCGGGGGGTGCTCAGCGGCTCAAAGTCAAGTCGATGTACATGAGGGTATCATAATTGCGGTGTTTAGAAATGAGCAGACTATACCAAAGATGGCCAGTACAATCAGCAAAGAAGCTCAAAAGGCGAAAGTTTATTTTGGTAGCAAAGAGAAGGTCAAGAGCTCAGAGAAGTATTTCTGGAAATAAGCAGGGAAGTTGTCTGAGAGCAGACCAACAGGGCCAAGTTCAGGAGATTGTTAAGGAGCTCTTGTTTCCAGCAGTGATCTTTTATGTCTTTTCCTCTTATCAAAAGAGCCAATTCCCAAGCATAATTGTCTGAGACCTGTAGGCTGAGACATACAATAGCAGTACCTGGCTGGAGGCAGGAACCTAATGGCCAATGGTTGTGTTTCTGATTCATGAAGTCTGAGTTGGGCCCAAGCATTTGCATTTCTGACAACTTGCAGATGATGTGATGCTGCTGGTTTGGAGACTGAATTGTGAGAACCACTGCTGCTGGTCAACCATTTTTATCCCTAGATGTGCCCCAGACTCACGTGACAAGCTTCGTAAATGCTCATACCTGAACCTAGAGATGGAGATTGAGGCGGTCTAGGATAGAACCTTAGATCAGTCTTTTTTTTTCTTCAAGGCTCTCTACATGATTCCAATATCTAGACAAGGTCGAGGATTATTGATACATGTACATGTAGAGTTAAATGATGACAAATTAGTTCTTAATTTGGATTTAGCAAGGCAACTTTTTGAAGGGGAGCTGGCTTCTTTCTTTAGGCCCATAGGTTTAAATTCACGAGATCTAATAATGGTTATGTTTACCTAAAGCACTTTATGAACAGTTCTGTTCATTCGAAGCCCAATTTATGCCAATAAAGTATTTAGAAAATATCATCAATAATTTAGAAACCATTATAAAAGGTTCAATTTGTCTTTAGGAAACAAAGGAATAATCTCTAACAATGGAAGGAAGACTTTGGTTTTCTCCATATGTCTCCAAGATAAAGAAGAAGAACAATTTTTCCGAAACAACAATAAAGCAGCCAAGAGGAAAATCCAATAAAGTTCCCGAGAAATGACAGTGCTCTAGGAATAGATGGGCTGCTTCGTTTCTGAAATTTTATGAAGAATATCGACTGACTGAAATATTGACAAAGACTTTTTAATGAAACTTTAGAGATAGGGAAAATAATCAAGTCCCTTCTAACATGCAAGCTAGGGGAGATGCTTGAAGCTAGGGATAACATTTGCAACCTCTTTTGCATTTCTCAGAATTATTAAATAATTGATCAATTAACAAGATGTAAAATAATATACTATGGTGGTATGATCTTAGTTTTGTTTACCAATTTCTCTTCCTTGCACAGTAAATATGGTTTTAAAACAATTACATACTGAAATGGCATTTCTACTTCCTTCTTACAACCTTTGAATTGGCCACTGCATAGAGTTGGAAGATATTTTGAGGTAGAGAAACAGGAATTACCAGAGAAAGGGTATTTATTTCCTTTTACTAGGGCTAATTTTTGTCGTCAAAATAATGGACTGTCCCCTTCAGAAAAACAACTCAAGAACTTATGTAGTTTCATTTGAAAGATTTACATACCATCTTCCCTGGGTTCTGCCAGTATCTCTTGTGTAGTTTATTAAAACATATTGCTGAATTTTGCTTATATGCTAATCCCTCTATGACCTGGTACCTTTCTACCCCAGTACCAAACATAGTACATGCAAAGAAATCACCAATAAAGGTTTGTGAAATACTAGACTGATGCTAGCACCTAATAGGTCCCACATTACTTTAATTCCCTATTTAAAATGATTCTGGCCATCATGTTTCAGCCCATGATCCTTAAAAGTATTCAACTTTTATTTATTCATTCTTATTAGTATATACACAGTTGTAATGACTTGAAACCTGACTCCATTTGATGGATTAAAAAATGGTTCCAGAAATTATGAAGAATAATGTAAATCTTTCTGTAGGATGTTTATAGTGTATGACATAGAAAACTTCTACAAATCCTTCTTAGATATTTTATTCCCAAGATTTTCAACACCCACAACTGTTTAAAATATCTCATGCTCCCTCCCAGTGCTCACTTACTCCCAACACCACCCCTCATTCACCCCCAACATCACCCTATTACTTATCCCTCAAACACCACCCCATTACTTACCCCAACACCACCCCCTTACTTAACCCCAACACTACTTCAATACTTACCCCCAACACCATCCGCCTCACTTACCCAACATCACCTCATTACCTACCCCCAACACCACCCCATTGCCCTCATTCTCCCATTTTCCCTTCATCACATTTATCAGTCTCCCTGTTCAAAAATAGTTCCCCAAAGAAATTAGTTCATCTTCAGCTTCCTTTGTTACAGTTACTACCTACCTACTTTACATAAAACACTCAATCTCCCTCCATGGGTTTCCTAGTGTTTCAAAATTTAACTGCTGGGTCCCTAGCCTATTGATCATTATAATCACATGATTTGTAAAGTCATTCAACTTTAGTGTGTATTTCATATTTCACTGAAACTTTCATGGAATACCAGTCTCATCTGAAGAACCTCAAAATCACACAATTATCCCTGTCAGTTGACACAAGGGAAAACAGACTTTGAGAGCACTGCTGCTGGCAAGGTGATGGTAGGAAGAGAAGGAGCTTCCCGTGAACTGCCTTAAAAGGCTCAGTAAAGAACTACTGCACTTCCTTCCCATCACTTCCTTTCCATCACTGATCCCCAGCTCTGAGAAACCCTCCTCCCCTGGTACTCACTTGCTGAATTAGTGACTTAGCTCAGTCCTACCCCACCATTCTGTAACACCCCATCATCCTACTGACCTCAGTGGACTGAATCCTACTCTGACCTTCTTTCTCATTAGCCTGTCTGAAATAGAAATGATTCTATTTCTGATGATGAGTTCCAAACACTTATTAGGAGTTGACATATTTGTAGGACTCAGACTTAAAACCAAAACTTTAAACTCCATGTATTCAACTAAAAATGACTGAAACTTTGTGTTCAAACATGCCTTGGTATTATAAGCAAGAAATTTAAATTACTGAGAACTTTGTTACTTCGTATTCATTCTCTGGAAAAACTTTTTTTAAGAACCAATATTTGACAAATATTTGTTGAGAAACTCTATGCCAGGATGCTGAGAAAGAGAATAATGGGGACACGTTGAAGCATTTTTCAAATGGTAGTCATAAGTGGCATTAATGAGGGAAAAAAAAGCAGTCCTGTGAAAAGGAGTTGAGAGTAGGAATGGAGCAAAATTCCAGGTAGATGGGACAAAATATCTTAGAAAATATTTGTTATTCTTATATCTTTATCTGAACATATGTAACTGTATGATGTGAACTTCTCAATTTCAATTACAGAATTTCTAATAAATGTTTTGACTTATGTATACTCCATACGTGTGTATACAAATTAATTTTAAGAGCATGTCTAATATAAATTGAATTCGAATTTCAATGTAGGACACTTGTAGACTGAAAAATAGCCAAGCCTTTGGCCATTTATTTTCTGCCTTCAACAAATTAATGCATTATTGTTAGTACATTACTTTTACTAGTACCTGTTTAGATCTTCTACTAAATTTATGTCCTATGTCAATTAGACATTCAAATTCAGTTGGGGTCAGGAATGTAAATTCTGAACAAAAACATTAGAAATAATCTGTATAGAAACATGGGAAGAAAGATTTAAGGTATTTCATTTATAAAATGCATTTGTTGTCTGTGACACTATCAGGACAGCAAGGACTTCATAAAAGGCATTCAGTTTTACCTGTACTTATCTTCATTTCAGCTTCTGTTAATTGACCTGAGCTAAACACCCTGTATCAACACTTATTTATCTGAGGCAGAGATACTTATACAGTCAACTTGCCTTTTTCTTAAAAAATTAAAGTTAAAAAAAACTATAGGAACATTCTACTGCTTTATAGGTCAGTTGAATCACTTTATTCTGGAGTTAAGGTATAATAATGTTGATTTACCAATGTGTATTTAAACAGTTGGAAGTTTTTTAATTCCATCATGCTGGATTGCAAAGAATCCTAAGAAGCAAGAAGCAATAAGCTCTTTCTTTCAGGGATATCTTAGGAGGATGATCTAACATCTTTGTTTCCCCTTGCCACCAAAGTCCTAATCTGAACCTTGCAAAAGATGTGTCAGGTTTGTTAATTGTGTTCTCTAAACTGTGTTCCTATGGAAGACCTCATCTGTGTTTGTGTTTCTTTGTCTTTGAGGAATGTTCTCATTTATTCTTTCAAATAGATTACTCAACGGGAAGCAGACAGCTCAAGTTTCTCTTGTGGCCAACAGGCCCTTTCCTGGAAAGAAGGGACTGATTTTCCTTAGAGCAAGCAGATGGTCACACCCCTAGAAGGTCCCACTGAGATTCACCTCTGTCACACAAAATTTCTCTGACAAGTAGGAAGAAGCAGGTAGAAAGTAAATGTCAAGCCAAACACAACCTATTTATGCACTTGGTTCTTGATGCCATCAAAATGCCTGCATCTTGAAAGAACCCACTGAAGCAGGTACTAGCAAAAATCAAGGTAAAACTAAAACAACAACAACAACAAAAGGATCCATGAAGATTCTTTATTACAACAGACATTATAGGGCAAAGTAGTTCTGCCTTCAAACTAGAGGGTTGTGATTTCAACAGAAGTAATTCTATTTCTATCATGTTCTCCACATCTGAGATATATGGAAACAGAAGGAAGAAATTAAAAAAAAATAAGCAGTGTCACTTCAAGAAATTTCCAAATAACCACCTCTTGGGACAGCGAGACCTTGAAGTCAAACAATTTAAAGCAAGAGGAGGGTATAACTTACAGGCAACTGGAGACACATTTGTGAGACTTATGAGTTTCACAAGATTATGGCTTATTTGATTTCCATTTCACTCTACATTTCTTGGATGCCAGCCAAGTGCCAGGCACTGGGTTAGGCACCAGGGGAGTATAGAACCTAGTGCTAACAAAAAACAAAACAAAACAAAGAACTTAGTGCTAACAAACCTCAGTTCAATTATCAGCTCTACCCATGGTAGTTCTGTGGTCTAAGAAGATATTCTATAAAGCATATCACTTTCCAGATAATGCTGGCATAATGTGCTTAGTGCATTAGGGCATAGTAAGCATTCAGTAAGACTTATAATCACTATTATTATTACTAGCACTATTATTTCAGGAAGAGAAGTATGTAAGAAACATGCTTTATGTTATAATTTATAGTCTAGTGGGAGATTAAAAAACCCAACTAGCTATAATGCAATATGGGAGATACTATATCTGCAGAGTATACACACAGCTGTTAAAACAGAAATGATAAAAGAATGATACAATAGTGAAGGTAATCACACATCTCTCTCAGAGAGTTGTCAAATCCTAAAGCTAGAACATTTCAAGTGAAGGTCTGAATTAAAAAACAAACAAACAAAAACCTCATTTCCTTCTATGCCAGAAATCTATCGAAGAACAGTACTTCAATGATCTCTTTCATCCAATCCAATCTTTTTTACGGCTGTTAATCCTTCTAACATTGTAAATGAAGTATTTATTATGTTTATTGTTTATTGTGTGTTTCCTCCCACTTGAGTTCCTCAGTGGCATGCCTCTTTTGTTTTTGTTGTGCAGGACCGAATTCAAAGCACCTAGAATAGTGCCTAACATATACCAATTATTCAAAAAATTGTTGTTGACTAAATGAGTGAATGAATGAATTGGTTAATTCCCATCATCCAATAGTGGCCATCTTCAGGATCTGAAATGCATAGGGAAAAAAATCTGGCAAAAATGACCTAAGTACAAAGAAATACAGTTCTGCTTATCACTCCTAACCTACTGACATCTAACTTTTAAATAATATACATGTCTTGATCTATAGAGTTTTCTTCCTTTATTCAAATTTAAGTAAAGAGAAATAGTTTGTATAAATGTAGACCATTAACAATTATTAGTGTGAATGAGTAAGAGCTTTTGGTTTCCTTATCCCCTCACTGGATTCTGGTCCTGGCTCAATGGAAACGATACCACTGTGAATATTGCCTGAGCATCATCCAGCATCTGACCACTGGCAGAAGCAGGGAGTTCCTAACTCTGTGGCAGAAGGAGTACTGGGTGTCCCCAGTCAAAATTTAGAATTCCTTACGGCGCCTGGCTGGCTCAGTCTGCAGAGCATGCGACTCTTGATCTTGGGATTGTAAATTCGAGCCCCATGTTGGGTGTAGAGTTTGGATGAAAATAAAAATCTTACCATAGCACATACCCTCCCCAGTGAAAAAATAAATAAATAAATAAAAATCTTTAAAAAAATGTAGAATTACTCTTTTTTAATAGATACAGAGTCCTGAATTTTAGATAGATGTGGTATTCATTAGAGTAATACTGTTTGTAGAAAATGGGTCAAAAATACTCTAGAAATTTATCTTTAGAAGCCAGCCACCATCAGATAGCAATTTCTATGGGATATTCCTGTTTGATGTCCAAAAATATTCATCTTATAAGCACATCTTTGGAACACACCATATCTGTAAATTAGTATTGCCAACACTTAAATTACATTAATATGACTTTATCATCTCTCTATGGAGCATATCAAGCCATTTCATGTGTGCCAACATTTCTACCCAAAAGGAATTCCTGAAAGAATAAAGACTTGAGAAAAAGTATTTTGTATGATGTTCTGTGGGGTTTTAAACCTAAATCACAAAGATAAGAAATATTGTTACTTAATGGATTAATTATCCACAAACATGTCCTTTCATGAAAAAACAATGGAATTTTCCCACCTAATCAATGAGTAAAATTCTCATCCTGATTTGTACTAGTTTTCATCTGCTGAGTCCTTTCTAGGAGAAAGCAGAAGTTACACCCCACGGAGCAGGGAAGGTGGATGTAATTAGAAGACATGTGTGCTCCACCTGCCAATGTACAACTACCTCAGGGCTTCCCAGGACCTTTAGGACATGCTCTTCTGCAAGGATCCAGTGTAACCTCCTCTTTCTGGGTAGCCTTTGGATTTTTTCCCCTGTCCTGGTAATATGCCTTAGTAAATAATGTATTCTCACCACAATATCAGACGAGGCTGGGCTGTAGGGGCTGAGGCTTCCTTCCCTATAGATGCAGCACATGGAGCATGCAGGCAAGACTGAAAGTTGTATCTTGCAAGACCACAAAGACCAGTGTGTGCTCAATAAATACTAGCTATTACTGAACTTGTTCAGCAAATTGCTGTCACTGGTGTCAGATAATAAAGGAACATGAACTAAGATGTAGGAATTTTCTATAGGAGAAGAAATATTTCATGAGTAGACAAGTATTTTTTAAATTCTTGATGCTACTTTGATGTGAAAAAAAATGGTTGGCAGATTAGTTCTTACAGATAAAATATTCTGGGTTTTTTTTTTAAGATTTTATTTATTTATTTGAGAGAAAGAGAGATCCCCAGAGAGAGCATGAGCAGGGGATGGAGGTTGGGGGGAGGGAGAACCAGTCTCCCCGCAGAGCAGGGAGCCCAATGTGGGGCTCAATCCCAGGACCCCGGGATCATGACCTGAGCCAAAGGCAGATGCTTAACTGACTGAACCACCCAGGCGCCCCCAGATAAAATATATTGTTAATAACAGCATTTATTGGGTGACCCCCATTGAATTACTTTACATAGGTTGGCTCATTTAATCCTTTCAAAAACTCTGATATGTAAATATAATTATCCTCATTTCTCAGATGAGAAAACCGGGCTCAGAAAAATTAAGTAACTTGCCCAAAGCCATTTAGCTAGTTAGATGACTCAGGATAGTAGAATCCAGAGTGGGTTTGGGGGAACATCCCTATCTGGAACACAGAAACAGCTGTTAGCATCGTGAATCTACGGATCACCTCCCAGCAGTTAACCCCCTAGTCAACACCACAAATTTTGTCATTTTCTTAAAACTCAGTTTTAATGTTTTCCAAGTTGCTGATGGAACATGTCCAATATTGTCTCAAAAGTCGACATAAACAAAATGAACTCAATTTACTCACTAAGAATTAGCTCCCTATCCCAAATTCTTATATGTTCCAGCAATGTCACTAATCCCAATGTCGTCACATTCCAAATCCCCACTCAGCCGATGTCATCTCCAGTAACTAATTACTAATTATCAAGAAAGCAACTGTGACCCATTGAGAACCCACTCTTCTGGCTCTTGTGCTTAGGCCTTGGAGAGAGACAGAAATACCTAAGCCAATGAATCCCTTAAAGGAGCTTAAAATCTAGAAGTATTCACATAAAAGATTTAAAATGTAAATCATAGAGTAAATGATCCAGAAAAATGTAACTGGAATTCAGAAGAGAGTTTACCCTGGCCTAGAGTACTTCCTATGAGAGGTGAGATTTGACCAGCCTTCCAGGATAGAGAGGGCTCTGAAGCAATCATTTTAAAAGAAATCCCTGCTTGTGGTAAAACATTCAGACTATCTAGGACATGAAAAGGACTTACACAACTCAAAACCAAGAAAACCAAATAATCTGATTTAAAAATGGGCAGAAGACATGAATAGACATTTCTCTAAAGAAGACATGCAGATAGCCAACAGACACATGAAAATATGCTCACCACTGATCATCAGGGAAATGCAAATCAAACCCACCGTGAGATATCACCTCACACGGGTCAGAATGGCTAAAATCAAGAAGACAACACTTGACAAGAATGTGGAGAAAAAGGAGCCCCTGTGCACTGTTGGGGGCGGAATGCAAACTGGGGCAGCCACTGTGGAAGACAGTATGGAAGTTCCTTAAAAACTTAAAAATAGAATTACCTTATGATCTGGCAATTACACTATTAGGTATTTACCCAAAGAATACAAATACACTAATTTAAAAGATATATGCAGCCCTATGTTTATTGCAGTACTATTTACAATAACCAATAAATGGAAGCAAGCCAAGTATCCATCCATAGATGAATGGATAAAGATGTGGTGCATATACACAGTGAAATATTACTCAGCCATAAAAAAGGAGGAGAACTTGTAATTTTCAACAACATGGATGGATTTAGAAGGGATAATGCTAAGTGAAATAAATCAGTCACAGAAAGACAAATACCATACGGTTTCATGCTTACATGGAAGTTAAGAAGAAACAAAACAAAGAAAAAAAGAGACAAAAAAAAAATCAGACTCTAAAATACAGAGGACAAACTGGTGGTTGCCAAAAGGGAGGTAGGTGGAGGGATGGGTGAAACAGGTGATGAGAATTCAGAGTACACTTAACATGAGGAGTACTGAGTAATGTATAGAATTGTGGAATCACTATATTGTACACCTGAAACTAATATAACACTGTATGTTAATTATACTGGAATTCAAAATAAAATACTCTTTTCACCCAAAGACATCATAAAAATGAAAAGACAAGCCACCAGTTGGGAGAAGATCATTGAAATGCATATTACAGAAAAAACTCTGGTATTCAGAATATATAAGTAACCCTTACAAATCAGTAACTTTTTTTTAAAGCTATGGGAGAGTGGACAACATGTATGAATAAGCATTCCAAAGAGACCTGAATGTTAATCAAAAGAGGAAAAAATGATCAACATTACTAGCAGTCAGTCAGGGAACAACACATTTAAACTATAAAAAGCTATCATTTCGCATTCATAAGACTGGCAAAAAATAAAATGTATCACCAAGTATTGGCAAAGATATGGGAAAAAAAAGGGCTCCTCTAGATTGCTGGTGGGAGTATAAAGAGGTAGAATGTTTTTTTGGTAATTTGGCATTATCCTCTAAATGTGAAGGTACAAATCCCACCCTCCTCTAATTCCACTCCTAAGGAGATATGCTAAGGAGAGTCTCCTTTGTTAGCACAGGAAATATGCATATGAATGTTCATAGCAGCCTTGTTGACTGTCCACCAACAGATGACTGATACATTAATCATGATATATTATGCAATGGAATACCATATTGCAGTAGAAATGACTAATAACGATCTACATGTATCAACAAAATACTAATCAATTAAAGTAAGGTGAAAAAGACTACAGAGCATGTTACTATTTAAATAGTTTAAAAAGAGGAAAATGAGACTATATTGCTTAAGTACACATAAATACATAGCAAAGCACAAGGAAATGCATGGGAATATAAACACAGAATTCAGTACAGGAATACCTCATTTTATTGCACTCCACTTTATTGCATTTTTTTTTACAAACTGAATGTCTGTGGCAACCTTGCATTGAGCAAGTCTATTGGCACCATTTTTCCAACAGCATTTGCTCACTTCATGTCTCTCTACCACATTTTGGTAATTCTTGCCATATTTCAAACTTTTCATTTCATTATTATTATTATTATTATTATTATTATTATTATATTTGTTATGGTGACCTGCGATCCATGATCTCTGCTGTTATTTTGTAATTGTTTTTGGGGTGCCATGAACCATTCATTTATAAGACCATGAACTTAATCTATAAATGTCTATAAATGTTGTGTGCGTTCTGACTGCTCGGCTGACCAGCCATTCCCTGTCTCTCCCCCTCTCCTCCTGAGACACAAAAATATTGAAATTAGGAAAGTTAATAACCTTACAATGACCTCTAAGCTTTCCAGTGAAAGGAAGAGTCAATCAATGTGGCCAACCTCATCAACTACCTTCTTTTAAAGAAATTGTCACAGGGCACCTGGGTGGCTCAGTCAGTTAAGCGTCTGTGGGCAGCTCAGGTCAGGATCCCAGGGTTCTGGAATTGAGTCCTGCATTGGGCTCCCTGCTCAGTGGGGAGTCTACTCCTCCCTCCGCCCCTTCCCCCTGCTCATGATCTCTCATGCACGCTCTCTATCAAATAAATAAATAAAATCTTTTTAAAAAGTATAAAATGAAAATAAATGTTTAAGGAAAAATAAAAAAAGAAATTGCCACAGCCACCCAACCTTCAGCAACCACCACCTTGATAACTCAGCAGCCACAAGGAGGCAAGACCCACCCCCCAGCAAAAAGATTACTTACGCAAACAATGAATCATGGAACCCTACATCAAAAACTAATGATGTACTGTATGGTGACTAACATTACATAATTAAAAAAAAAAGCAACAAAATTAATATATTTTGAACAAAATTTTTAAAAAAAGATTACAACTTGATGGAAGCTCAGAGGATGGCTAGTATTTTGTAGCAATAAAGTATTTTTTCACTAAGGTATGAATACATACATTTATTTTAGAAATAATTCTATTGCACACTTAATAGACTACAGTATAGTGTAAACATAACTTAAATGCACTGGGAAACCAAAACATTCATTTAACTTACTTTATTGTGACATTCGCTTTATTGCAGTCATCTGGAACCTAACTTCGAATATCTCTGAGGTCTGCCTCTAGAGAGGGTACCATGAGGGGAGATATGCTTGGAGAAAGAGTACTCTGGGAGTATTAACAGTATGTAAAATGACTTATTTCATAATCTGGGGAGTGGATACATAGGTTTTATTTTAATATTTAATTTTTCGATGTTACTGAAGTATTTCACAATAATTTTTAATTAATGATAAAGAGTTAAAAAAGTTAGACCTGGTTCTCATCATTTATGCGACAATTAATGAACAGCCTCCTAATGCTTCTCTGTTCCAATCTGGTGGTAGACAGATTTACTTCCATCAGCCTAAGAGGCCACTTCTCTGTATCACTGTCTATTCAAAATCCTTCAACGTTCCTATCAACCCTAAACATTCTCCATCTTTCTCAATCAAATTCATCTCCAGCTCTAATGAAAATGCACTGGATGACCTCTGAAACAAATAATGCAATATATGTTAAGAAAAAAAAAAAAGAAGAAGAAG
>NC_138381.1:48959103-48975088 GCF_054177405.1 Leptonychotes weddellii | reverse complement strand
CCATGAGAGACGATGGACTCTGAAAAACAAACTGAGGGTTCTAGAGGGGAGGGGGGTGGGAGGATGGGTTAGCCTGGTGGTGGGTATTGAGGAGGGCACATTCTGCATGGAGCACTGGGTGTTATGCACAAACAATGAATCATGGAACACTACATCTAAAACTAATGATGTAATGTATGGGGATTAACATAAGAATAAATAAATAAATAAATAAATAAATAAATAAATAAATAAATAAATAAATAAATAAAAAATGCACTGGATGAACCAGAGCAGATGACTATCTCCTTGAATCAGGAATATGCCAAGTCGCTTTGGGTTTCCGTGTCTTTGTAAATGTTCTGCCTTATCTCTTCTTCCATTTAACTCTTACCCATCCAGGGAAGTCCAGTTTAAGACCTTAGTCTTTAGGGAACATTCCACAATGATCCCATTTTTTGTTGCGCTCTGCCACTCCATAAAAACCCAGGATAAGTATGACTGGTCCCAGATACTTGAGCCCTTACTTTTATTCTGTAACATGTTCTTACTAATTATTTTCTACATTTTAATCTTATCCTTTGGATTGGATTTTAAGCCACCCAAGGATCTGAACAATGTTTGCACTTCTGTATTCTCCATGCTAATGAGTACACAGGAGATAGCATAATTTTGTTTGTCTGTTTGCCCGTCCTTGGGGCTACATCCATGCCAATATCTACATCAATCATCTACATCCCCTAGGATTCTTATCATCAAAGCAAGATATTTTAAATTTCCAATAAAAGAAAAGCAAATCTAGATAAATTATTACACATCATAGTTTATAATAACATGAGCCATGTCCATGTTGGGGCTTACTTTATCCTCATTGAAGGCTGAATAGTGGATCTGGCAACTAAAGCAGGGTGCCAAGTGGTAGGTTAAGCTCACCTCATTGCACCACCCGAGTATCTCAGAAGCACAGAGCAGGATAGAATATACTATATGCCTGGCCAGAAACTAGTATTTAAAAAAAAATCACGGAACTACTTGGAAGGCTGTGATTCCATATAATTTTAAATGGCAGGTTCCAACATCACCTATTAGTGAGAGCCACCCCATGTAGGTTCTAAGTACTTATACAGAAATCAGCCTCAAGCAACAAAGTCAGTTGTATCCACTTCTCTCCAACCCACTAGATTTGTCTCTCATCCTTGTGATCTGATTCAATCTTTCACCGTCCATTGAACATCTGTATCTCTTCCATATGCGACTCCCATACTAGCCGGTATCTCTGAGCTTATGGTTTCATAGAGGTAGGCACATAAACAGAAATGAAATGAGAAACAAATATGTATCAGATTCCATGGAGACGTAGGAAGGAGTCCTCAATCCTTTGGGCTGGAGAGTAAGAAATGAGCCAGTGCTAAGCCTGGGGAGGGGGGCACTCCATGCACAATAAACATGCAGGTGGAGTGATTAAGCTATTCATATGGCTATTTTGAGTAAGAAAGAGGAGGAAGAGGAAGGGACAGGAGGCTTTTTTGTTTGTTTTTATTGTTTTTTAATCCTTACCTTATTTCAGAATCTTCCTCTGTTTTCCAGTGGACTGCAGTTTCCCTGGTTGGGAAATGTAGCAAAACCTACCCCATCACACGGTGGCTACGCTGGGATCAGCCCTGTGTTTACCAAGTATTATTAGAGTAGAGAATGCAGAATTTAAGTTTGCAAGGAGCAGGGGGGAGGTGGGGGGCTTTTAAAAGCCACATAATACTACCCTCAGTTATGGTCCTTACACAGTTTGAATACAGATTTCCATTCACTCATTTGTTTATTAACCCATTCGCTTAACCAACGTTTACTGACCACTTACTAAATGCCTGGGACTGTGCTAGGCATTGCTGATTTCTGGTGAACAGGCTGTATTTAGTTCTTGACCTCATGGAATGCACAGTTCAGTGAGGAAGACAGTTGATAGGATAATCAGAAAAGTCAAAAAAGCATCGTTATTTACTGTGAAAGGACCGTGAGAAAAGTATAAAGCACTAAAACTGCATTCAAATGGAGAGCCTCACTGATTAAATTACTTTTCGGCTGAGTTCTAGGAAAGAGCAAATAATGTAAGAAACAGTGTTCCAGGGAAAGTGGAGGAAAGACATCTTATCCTGCTTCACAGAAGCTATAGAATCAGGTGAGTCTCTAAATCGCCTAGGCAAGGGCTCACACAATAAACTTCCAAATGTGTTTACTGCTTCAAGGTCCTGTCCCCACTCCCACCCCTCCACCCCTCCCACCCCACTCATCCTGAGGCTCTAATGGAAAAAAGCCTCCCTGTTGGAAACAATGAAAAGGTTACTTAGCCTTCTGGGTTAGTGTCTGGAAAAGGAGCTTCCAAGGGAGTGACTGTACCTTGCTTTTTTACTAGAGTAGTAGGATGAATCATATCATGAAATAGTTGTTTGCAAAGTCTGAGACAAGATCAAAATGCCATTTGCCTCTGAAACTGCAGCATGTGTTTTGTAAAGAAATCTCAGTGATATCCAGCAGGGAAATTTCTAGTCCAGAAATAGACTTCACTCTGAGTTTCCACTGAAACTGAAACCAAGACAGGGTCTCCAGACAACGGGTATGATCTTGTAGTCAGAGTAAGGGTTAATGCCAGTCCTCCCATCATATACTAATAAATGTTCTCCAGTAGTAGAATTAAAAGGGAAGTCACTCTAGCAGATGTTTTCAAATTAGCCAAAACCGTGTCACAGAGTAAAGCAGCAGGGCTGGAAACACGCCCAGAGACAGAGAGAGAGAGAGAGAGAGAGAGAGAGACCTCCCCACAGGCCGCCTGAGGGAGCCATTTCAATGTCTTGAGCCCTCCTGGTGCAGAAGGGGACACAAGAGCTGGGGAGATAACCAGCTCTACCACAAACTCTCCTCTCCTAACTGCTTAACCAGGGCTTCACCAAGCCCCTACTCTGCTGAATACTAAGAAAATGTCGCAGGATTGGACAGTTAATACACTGCCCAACTAACTACACTCTTCATGGCTTGCTTTTGTGTTGCTGCTTATAAATCTCACAAAATGTTGAGAGAAAAATCTAGAAATTGTCAATGACAACAGGTGAGCAAATGATGATAAGTAAATATAAAAATGAACAGTTGGGTTTTGCACAAATTCCAGGAGGAAAGTGGGTTTTGCAACTTCACAGCAGATCCAGAGCATTGATATCTCATTCACAACAATCCCAAGTGGGGCAATCATATCCCAGTTTTACTGGTTCTCAACTACCCAAGAAAAGGTCCAGGAATCTGGGCCAAAGATCTACGGCTGTATGTCCAGAGGGCTTCCTGTGTATGAGTTGGTCTTCTGAAGTGGGATTCACTTACCTTGCAATCCTGAACTCCTACAGGAAGGAGAAAACAAAACAATACACACCAACCTTTAAGTCAATAAAGGAAGAGAATAACTCTAGTTTCTCACCTGTACACCACTTGTCTGGTCCCTGCCATTTATTAGAATAAAGAATGTAAAATTGATGGGTCAACACATCTCATACGCAATACCAACTTCTGGAGGTGGGGTGTGTGTGTGTGTGTGTGTAGCAAATATGCATAAATACTTTAATATGCTTTATGTATTAAATGTATATTTATTATTTTTTTGCATAAACAAAATATGTGTTAAAGGAAAACCAGCCGGTACCTAGTATCTCATACAATGTTATTAGTGGATGTTTAATAAATTAAAGCAAATGCCTGAAGACTAGTTCTAAATCCTGCTCTGTGGTAGAAGAAGGAACAGCATCTCTAGCAATTCCTGATAGACCACACATCTAGAGAACATCACCTTCATTGGGCAGTAACAGGAATCAGACTATAAATTCCCCATGATTTAAAAAAGGTTTGGGGGGGGTAGAGAAAGTCATCTGGGAGCCAGTGAAAAGATCCTTCTCTTTGAAAATGGAGAATTATAAGCCCTCAGGATTTTCTGGGAATAAAAGACAGCACAAGACACAGGGTGCTTTTGAAGCTCCAAGTGTCTCAGTAGCACAAAAATTGGGGGAATGCTAGAAAAGGGCCTTCTTGTGATTGTGTTTCTTTAAAATAAAAATGTATTAAGAGAACAACATCCCACAAAGGTAAGGCAAAGATTGTAAATGTGAAAGGTGAGGGGTGGGGCAAAGTGTTGAGATTTTTGAAAAGTCATTGCAGCCTTTCTGCTTTAATGGCGCTGCTCCTCTAGCAGGAAGAAATAATTACCAACGAAAAAGAGAAAAGAAACAAAAGAACTTACAACTACATTGTTTCCTTAAATTAAGCAAAGAGAGGCAAGTGTGGTTTCTATAGAGATGCAATCTTCATAAAAACCCTCCAGTTCAATGCTTCCTGAGAGGAACAGAAAACTTCTGCAGGGAGGACAGTGGATCTGATAAAGGGCGGAGCAATTTCTGGGAATGATGAAGAAGACACCAGAAGATGAACTGGACTCTATCATACAAACTTCACTATAAAAACACACATTTAGATAGCATTTTACTATTCTTTCTCAACTTAAAATATTTAATGAAATCAAAATCAGAATGCTGATTTTTTTTGTTGTTTCTAGAAGTTGCTATACAAAAAAATATGGTACTTGCCACAATTAAGTTGTAGCTGAAACTATTACTATGCTACATTATCTCTAAATGAGGAGTTAGTAAAAATTCAGTTCCCTTCTTCCCAGTTTTAATTTTAGATTTGAAAAAATAATGAATCTAGATGGCTATATGGAACAAAGGTACACATATCTAATAGAGTTAAATCAAAGTGTATGCAATTTATATTTCCAAGTTTGATTCAATAGGACACTTAAGCTTAGAAGGATTTAGAAAGTAGAACATCACTTAGTTTTAAGCTAGTTCTCTATAGGGGCTACGTAATATTTTAAGAAGGTCTTGCTTTCAATAATTGCTGATATGTTTCATCAAGGTTTTAGTCCCGGCAGAAAAAAAATTTATGTTGAAGGAGAAATGAAAGATACTAACCGATGAAAATTCCCCACAGGGAAAACTCACGTGCATATTATCTCTCAAAAGCTCAACTGCTCATGTGTTATTTGAAGAGTTTTGTCAAAAAATTCCTTCACAACTTTTTTTTTAATTTTATTTATTTATTTATGTGAGAGAGCGAGAATGAGAGAGAGAGAGAGAGCACATGAGAGGGGGAAGGTCAGAGGGAGAAGCAGACTCCCTGCTGAGCAGGGAGCCCGACGTGGGACTCGATCCAGGGACTCCAGGATCATGACCTGAGCTGAAGGCAGTCACTTAACCAACTGAGCCACCCAGGCACCCCCTTCACAACTTTTTAAGGAATCTCTCAATCAGTTCAGTTTGCTAATATTAATATTGCCTATAATATTTGAGATACGATATTTTATTTGGCAAACTAATCTTAGAATAGGAACCTTGATAGAAACATACAGAGAAATAGAGACGGATCTAGCTTTTTTAAATATCCTATATTTGCAAATGTGCTCAAGGCTTTTCTCATTCAAGTAACATTTTCTCTTAAGTGAGTCTGTTTTTTTTTTTTTTAATTTTCAAAAGTAGTTACGGAATTTTAGATCCGAAACTTGGAATATTTCAAAGCAGTGACTTCCCCTGCTGCAACTTTAACCTGAAGTGACAAATCCAAAGGAAATCAAAAACATAGCTACTGACATCAGATTTCTATGAATTTTTCCATTTCCTATTTATGCCAGAATATAGATTTTCTGAACCGAGTAATTTTGATGACCTCAATGGACATTTAAATTTCACATATTTCGCATAGATACATATTCAATGTGTTTTTCTGGCTTTGAATTTCCTTTGTAAAAACTGAAGCAAAGAAAACTTTATCCTTTTGACATTATAGAAATTGGGATACTTATAACATTTCTTGCCTCTATGTCATTTCTGTCCAAGTTGGAAGAACGAGTATTGCTATATATGCAAAATTACATTGGCCAACAGAAAGTTGCTTCCTGAAACTGAAATTCCGTTATAAATAACAGTCAAAAGGCAGTTAGCTTCTTCCTGGCAAAAATAATTTGCAAGATGTTTCTGAGTTCGGTCCTAAAATCGCTTTTCTAGTTCTAAACATTCTTCATCCCAGTGTCTGACTACAGTTGTAACTCAGATTGATCCATCACCACTTTACAAAGCCACTGATGAAGACTATAAAAGATAAAGATCTGTTTTTAATTGTTACTTTTATTATATGTTTTTCATCCTTGTAATTCCATAACTTTACAGGTTATGCCAAGGGAGACAGGATGCATAGATCTCTCAATGCATCGAACTCAAGCCAGGCTCACTGTGTCAGGAGTGTAAATGTAGTCTTGCCTAAGTCCATAAAAGAAATAACGTCTACCCACCCGCGTCCCTGTCCCGGCCCTCTGGCCACTTCAAACCCCCTCCCCTCCACACGACCACCGGTTTTCAAACAGAAAATTCCGCAGCCCTACTGCCCTGGAGGAAGGCGAGCCCGGGAGCCGCGGGCGGGAGCCGCCCTCGGGCACAGGCACTCAGTGTCTCCGGCGCGGGTCGCCCCTTCCCACGGCCTCCCGGGGGCCACCGGGTGAAGCAGGGACAGCTCGCCTTCCTCGAAGAGGGCAGCAGCCGGAGTGCTGAATGCAGGGTCTTCATCTCCACACGGCCCGCCGAAGGTCCCTCCCGCAGCTGCAGCCGCCCCTCAATGAAAGTGCAATTTGTTATCTCTCCCAGCCCCGAGGAGAAGTCCCTGTTTGGTCTCGGCTCCAGCCCCGCTCATTCAATTCACTGAATACCGCGTCTCAAGGTTGGCCTCGCGATTCGCCGGGAATTGGCCCCCGCCGCGGGCGAGGGACGACTCGACAGTGACCTCCCCCTTGAATCCCATCCTCTGTGTGCGTCTCTCTTTCTGTATCTCGGTCTCCCCCTGCGTGCTTCTGTCTCTCTTTGTGTCTCTGTTTCTCTGGCTTTCTCTCATACGCGCGCGCGCGCACACCCGTGCACACACACACACACACACACACACACACACACACGGGAGGAGGCTCTCTCCACAACCAAAGCCAAAATATCACCTAAAAAGCAAGTGCAACAACTTGCTTTGCAAACGACCCAGGAGCCTGTCAAGAACTCCCCTGCAGTTGAGCAGCCTCCTCCTCGCCTGCAAGGTGTACCAGGGGTTGGGGGCGGGGGGAGATGTGAATTTGGCCGGTAGAGATGACGGGAACTAGTGTTCTTCTCCCCTCCCCCTTCCAGGACCCTGTCGCAATTAGAAATCTGTCCCCTCCCTGGGCCCCAATGGGGAGCTGCCAGGACCGCAAGCCCGGAGAGGGGCACGCTGGCGCCCGTGTTCCCGGGGTCCCCAGGGGGTCCGGGAGTGCGCCGCAGGCGGCGGATGGCGAAGGAGAAGCGGCCAGGGGAGCCCAGCCCATCGTCCCTCCGCGGGGGAGAGGAGCGGGGACCGAGCGGCGGGCAAGAGACACCCAGCGCGCGGGGATCACGGTGGTGGCGGCGGCCCGGGCTCCGATTGCCGCCGCCGAGCGCGCACGCCCCCACCCAGCAGCGCAGCCCGGCGTTACCTTGCCGCTGCCCGCAGTCCGGCCCTGGATCCCTGCGTCCGTCCGTCGGTCCCACGAGCCTTGGGGGCAGGACAAAAAGGGGTGTCCCCGCGGCCAGGACAGGGTCTCAGCGAGGTGATGGGAAGGACTCGAGAGAAGAGCCGAGGAGGCTGCGACCGCTCCCGCCGATGATGCTACCGACTCTCCGCGGCTGGAGGTGTCGGAGAGGCCGTGTCCTCGGGATTGCGGCGCCTGGAGCGCAGCGCTCGCCTCTGGCACGGAGGCTGAGCGCCGGGACGCGGCGAGCTGGGGAGGCGAGGCTGGGCTGGTCACCCGCCCCTGGGTGCATGTTAATACGGTGGGGAGGAGGAGTCCCGCGCTTCCTCCGCCCAACCACCGGAGCCGGCGGGCGGGCGGCGGCCGCGGCCCGGAGCCAGCCTCTCCCACCGGCCCCAGCTACTACGGCGCGGCCACTAGCCCTGGCCCCAGCCCAGGCACGTGCGTCGAGGCCGCGGGGAGGCGCCCGGCGTCTCCCGGAGCTTGCTCTTGGCCTGCCGGTTCTGCCCGTTCAGGCTTCCGGTGGCAAGTGCACTTACACGCACTCCACACGGACGGAGGGGAAAGCCCCGCATCCCTGGGATGGAATCGAAAGGCGGCCACCCATTAGTGGGCGTGCCCTATCCGTTCCCTGGCGCAGCGTCTCGGGAGAATTGAACCTTCCCTTTTATCTTGCCGGCCGTTGTCCCTAACCTTGTCTGTTTAAGAGAGGGAGTCAGAACTCATTTAACAGTTTTTATCACAGGAGATCAAGTTGGCGGACAGAGGGTTTGCTGTCCTCTCCTCTCCATCCTCGGGGTCCCTACTAGAATTTTTGAAGAAGTAATCGCCAGGGAGGAGACGGGGTAGTGGAAAGAGGCTAGACTCACGAGAACTGACGTGCAAAGCCCGTGCCATTACTTTCAAACATGTATTCTTCGGAACCTCAGTTTCCCCATCTAATACAAAGATGGCTCTTGGGTGGCTGTGTGTATTAGATTACACAAGATTAATTCCATTGGTTTCTCTTGGCACTGGCCTAACGGTAATCACAAAAACCAATCCCTTTTTCTCCCATCCGGCCTCTGACTTCAGTAAACTCCCCACTAACTCCCCCTGCCCCCTACTCGCCCCCAAAGTGTCTTTGGAAGCCAGGTCAGTTCACAGAGGCTGAGGACGGCACCTCTAACGTGCTCTGCAAATGGGAAGAATCCACGTGGCTTCAAAGTAAGAATAGAGATAGTGTGAATAGGTGAACTGAGATGTGGATCAAAGAGAAAAAAGTCAATCAATTAAGTACTAATGTTCTGGATAATAGTTAAAATAATCATAGTTAATCACCGTCTTCCTGTTTTCCTCTACTAAAAAAAAAAAAAAAAAGGCGTCTTCATGGAGAATTTCTTTTGTTCTACAGCTCCCAGAAAGAACATTATGCCAAAGAGTATATAATCTTCTTTATGTAATTTTACCCATAAAGTTATAGCATAAGATTTAGCATCTGCTTTGTGTGATATCTAATTATAAATATTAATAGAATATCCTTTTTAAAGAAACACTTCTAAAAATGCAGAGAAGTGAAAAACGGTTTCCATAAAAAATATGACTCAGATAAATATTCACTTTTCCGCAATTTCACTGAGTGATTTTCCATTAAAGAAAAAAAGTCTTTAAACCACGAAACATCCAAAGAAATGGAGGTAAATCATCAGCATGTAGTATCATGATCACCAATGCTTTAACAAAGCTCTAAAAGATATTCCCCAGGCAGTTCAAGAATGGTTATGCAGAGGTGCTTAATGCTTCAACTACAATTCCATAAAAAGGCAAAGTAAAAAAAATAGCCTTCCTAATCTGGAAAAAGCAACTACGTTGCCTTTCCAGATCTGTAAACATGTTTAATCTGTAGAATTTTAATGAGGTCACCTAAATAAGAATGCCCTAACTCAAATCAGGTGACATTACTGAATAAAATTACTTGAAGCGGAAAATCAATTTTCTTACAAAATTCTTATGGTAGATTGAACCTAGCAATGATAATATCTATGTAACACTACAATTATTAGGGTTTTCTAACTATAAGCGACAGAACCAAATTTGGCTAACTTAGGAGAAAGTAATTCATTGGAAAGATACTGAAAGCTTCCAGAATGGAGGGGAGGGCTGGAAAGCAGTCTGAGAACCGGGCAGGATTTAAGGCAATACAGGAGGTCTAGGAGGCCTGAAAGACAGAAGCAGTCTGGTTTGGGGCTACATGGTCAACATAAGTAAATGCCAGCTGTTTCTTCTGACCTCACGTTACTGGATCAAGATTCAAATCACAGGGTAGAGCATCTGACCCGCGAAGCTTCAGTCAGGCAGTAAGCCCTGGCTGTACCAGGAGAGGGAGAGAAAACATTTGATTCTTTGACTTCCAGAATGGAAGGCAGGTACCTGGATTTATCACCCTTCCATAAGGACACATGACTGGCAAGTGTAAAACAAGTTCAGGGAGCTATTAAGAAGGAGAATTTGATCCTGAGGTAAAAAAAAAAAAAAAGAAAGAAAGAAAGAAAAGATAGAGAAAAAGAAAAAGAAAAGGAAGGAAGGAAGGAAGGAAGGAGGAAAGAAAGAAAGAAAGAAAGAAAGAAAGAAAGAGAAAAAAAGAAAAAATGTTATATTGGCAGGCTATAAAATCACATAATTCTTAGAATTACTTAGATATTGTGCAAGTGATATTGTGCAACTAAAACTGATAGCACTTATTCTGTAGTTACTCTGCATATGCTTCTTTGGAATCAAGGAATGCTATTTAAATTTAAGTATGACCAGTTACCTTATTTATATTTATAGTGCCTAGAAGTACTACGGCAATCCAGGGCTAGCGACTGTGTTCATTTCTAGTCACAGACAATGTGATAGCTAAATAGTAGCCCTGGAGAGATGTCCACATCCTAATCTCTGGAACCAGTAAATGTTATCCTACATGACAATTTGCAGATGTGATTAAGTTAAAGATCTTCAGATGGGAAGGTCATCCTGTATTACCCTGATCGGCGAGATGTAATCACAAGGGTCCTTATGAGGGGGAAACAAGAAAGTCAAAGGCGAAAGAAAAAGATGGGATGATGGGAGCAGAGGTGGTTGACTGCTGCACTTGGAAGATGGATGAAGCCGCCATGAGCAATGGAATATATAGTATCTAGAAGCTAGAAAAGGTAAAGAAATGATTCTCCCCTAGAGCCTCCAGAAAGGATGTCAGTCTGCTAAGATCTCGATTTTAGCCCAGTTAAATTGATTTCAGACTTCTGATCTCCAGAACTGTAAAATAATAAATGCATGTTGCTTTAAGCCACTGAGTTTCTAGTGGTCAGTAAGAGCCGCCACCACAGGGAACAAAGACCGACAGCACCCTCTCTGAAGCATATTGGCGGTAGTAGGCACATGTGAGAGCCCTAACTGTACAAGAAACACAGAAAGGTAGACCTACTTTTGGAGTAGATAACTTAAAGGAGGCTAAGTCAGTGATATGTTGGTAAGAACAGAACATTAGGAACGATGAACAGACAGGGTTACCATTCAGAAGTTTCCATGTCTTTGGTTAAATCAAAATGGGTGTGTTCCTCCTGGACCACAACATGGTCAAACAGGTAACATTCCATTAAAATGAAGTAGAGTTATTAAAGAAAATAAACTGGAAGGGAGACTGAATGGTAAGTGTGCAAGACATACAAGTTTCTTCTGCATTAATAAAGTGTTCTCATTCATTCGCATGGTTTTAAGTAATGCTTAAATGGTGATCTCAGATCTGTATCTTCAGCCTAGACCTCTGGGTTAAGTTTCATATTTGTGAATCCAAAGACATATCCACCTGAAACTTCCACTGGTATCCCAAACTCAATAATTCTAAAGTAAATGTTCTGCCTTTTCCCTCCATTCAAATTTTCTTTCTTTTCCTTTTATACTATATGGGTTCATGGCATTGTGATCCACCAAGGCACCAACGGGAGACACCTGCAAGTCGTGCTGGACTTCTGTGCTCACCCATCACTTCTCAGGCATCACCAAATAATCGTGGCTCCTCTTACCATCTGAATTCACCTTGAATCCTTCCTACATTTCCATTTCTATTACATATCCCCATCAGACTTTTGTCATCTCACCTCTGGGTTATTATCCTCCTAATTTCTTTCCTACACCCCACCCTGCTGTCTTTCCTGCTCTTCATTGTAACAAAAATGGTCTTTTTTTAAAAAAAAAGATTTTATTTATTTATTTGCCAGAGAGAGACCCAGCGAGAGAGGGAACACAAGCAGGGGGAGTGGGAGAGGGAGAAGCCGGCTCCCACTGAGCAGGGAGCCCGATGCAGGGCTCGATGAGGGGCTTGATCCCAGGACCCTGGGATCATGACCTGAGCTGAAGATAGACGCTTAATGACTGAGCCACCCAGGCACCCCACAAAAATGGTCTTCTAAAAACATAACTCCAACCATGTTACTCCAGTGCTCTACCTACAGTTTAGCTCCTTATAGTTATAAAATTTAGCTTCTTATAATAACAAAGTTCTCCATAAACTTGCTTTTATCTATTTTTTTAACATTTTTTATTATGATAAAATATACATAATGAAAAATTTACCATTTTAATTGTACAATTCAGTGGCAGTAAGTACATTCACATTGTAGTGCAACTGTCAAGACTATCCATCTCCAGAATTCTTACACCACTCAATGAGGTCCTTCTGTTCTCATGGAGCTTAGGGCCTGGCTTGGTGGCACATGGAAACGTTCTGGTTCTCCAAGTGTAAAACCTCTCCAAAAGGACCAAAAGACTGTCCTCTTGGGTCTTTATGAAGGCTTTATTTCTTCAGCCTTTACTCCATGATTTATAATTATGTTTCAGTAAATCAGACTCTGCTTATAATGCCATTCATGTAACACACTCTGGAGTATACCTGTATTTTTCTCATACTATACTCTCCGTCTTGAATGCCCTCTCTCTGCTCTTGCTGGCTAATATTTATTTCTCCTTCAACATTTGCTTAAGTGTTCCTCATGCCTGAATCATTAGGTTGGATTAACTGTTGCCAATGCTCACAGTACCTACTACTCTCTTGGATTTTACCACATTATATTAAAAGTTTTAGGTTATCTGCATTGTATTTTTGAGACTGTAGTTATCCCTATTTGGATCCCCTCACCTAGCATAATACTTGCCTCTCAATAGAAAATCAATACATATTTGTGGGACTGAATTAACCCGAATTGCTTTGAGAATGTTTTGTGATGTCAGTATATATGTTAATAAAATTTAGTAGAAGCCTATGTGTGATATAAAATAACCTGTAGCCAAGTTTTAAAACCCATCATTCATCAAGTTTAAAAAATGGAAAGCATTCTTTTTCATGCTAAACAACAACAAAAAATACTGAGGAGAGATATATGAAGACATCATGTCTATTTTCCTTTTTAATACAGCGAAATAAAAGTCTTGTTTTTCTCAAATGCTTTTCAATGAACATTTTTGCATTATACTTTATTTAACTTTTGTATTAAAGACATAAATGCTGGAATTATAATTTCTTTAACTTCTGCCCCAAACCTTCTTTTGTTTTTGTTCACAAATTAAACACTATCTCCTCTTCTTGTCACCTCCCCCACACCCCCGCCCTCACCCATTGCAATGTGGTGTGAGCAATGTGCACTGCAATGTGACTTTGTTCAGGTAAAGGTGGCCTAATTTTCCCAAGAAAAGACCCTCTGCAGGTCCCTTTCCTTGATCTCTAGTTACAATGTTATGCTGCGAATAACTGATTTTTCAAATTTCCCACTAGAAACTTCCATTACTTTACTGTTTCCAGGTTTTCCTTCTAGCTCTCTGCCCCCCAAGCTTTCTTAGCACCTCTCCTAAGTTGCAATTATCATGCCCCCAAGATGGTAGCTGAGGCCCTGGGGAGGGCAAAATCTCTGAAGAGAAAGGGCCCTCGGTCAGAACTCTGGAGGGTCTCTGCTATACACATGGGTAAAGACAGAAAAGTCCAACATGACTGTGGAAGGAAACCCAGAGAAACAGTGCTATGCAGAAGTTCCATGGAAACCAAAGGATGAAAGAATTTTAGGAGCTAGGACTGTTGGATGCTGAATTTCAAACTAGCATTTCTACACACATAACATGTCCACCTGTAAGAAATGTATAGATCTCACAAATTCAGTAGATGCAAACCAAATGGGCCATCTTCCATCTGGCGTTAGCACTTTTCCACACAGCCTTCCCACTGACGATCTCTTCCATCGTGTACCCAGATACTGAAGCCAGAAATATAGAAGGCACTCTGAGACTCTTCCTCCCACCTTATCCACTACATCCAATTAGTCATCAAGTTTTATCAAATTCCTAAAACAATAAGCTATCTATTTCACTGTACAGTTGAAAATTTTTCAGAACATTCTCCTGACCTTTAAGATACTAAAACTTCAGGTAGAGCATGCAAAGCCCTTCATAATCTGATTCTTCATTAAATTGTCAAAATAATTCATTTGAGTAGGGTGACTTTTCACATTCTGGATTAAAAATGTTTTTAAAATAATTTTAACAGGTTGGAAATAACTCATAGTTAAAAATAAATATAAATGAATCTTAAAACAAGAAATAACAAAGAAGTACATATGTTTACCAATATATAGTAAGGACTGCTAATAGTACCTGACTCTGGGCCAACTACATATCAGCATAAGAGTAAATGGGAGAAAAAGAATTAGAATACCTTGATAACAAAAAATAAATGAATGTATTACTATATACATTTTGAGAAAAAAACTCGTTTTTTTTTTTGTCTAGAAGTATATTTAAGAGTTCCTTTTAAAACAATCCCATTCACAATAGCATCAAAAAGAATAAAATATTTAAGAATAAATTTAACCAAAAAGTTGAAAGATCTGTACACTGAAAACTATAAAACATTGATAAAAAAAATTGAACAAAATACAAATAAATGAAAGATATTCCATGCTCATGGATTGGAAAAATTAATATTGTTAAAATGTCCATAGTACCCCAAACAATTTACATATTCAATGTCATGCCTATCAAAATTCCAACAGAATTTTTCCCATGAATAGAAAAAAAATTCTAAAATTTGTATGGAAACACAAAAGAT
Source organism: Leptonychotes weddellii (assembly GCF_054177405.1). Classification (NCBI taxonomy): domain Eukaryota; kingdom Metazoa; phylum Chordata; class Mammalia; order Carnivora; family Phocidae; genus Leptonychotes; species Leptonychotes weddellii. The sequence goes on along the minus strand of NC_138381.1, from coordinate 48,960,395 downwards.
CCTGAATAGCCAAAGCAGTCTTGAGAAAGAACAAAGAGGCATCATACTTCCTGATTTCACACTATATTACAAAGCTATAGTAATCAAAAAATGTATGGTACTGGCATAAAGACAGATGTATGGATCAGTGGGACAAAAATAAACCCACACATTATGGTAAACTCATCCTTGACAAGGGTGCCAATAATACACAATGGAGAAAAGATAGTCTCTTCAATGAACAGTGCTGGAAAAACTGGATAGCTACATGGAAAAGAATGAAACTGGACCAGTATCAAACCATACACAAAAATCAACTCAAAATAGATTAAAGACTTCAACGTTAAGTCTGAGACTGTAAAACCCGGAAGAAAACATAGGAGGTAAGCTGACATTGGACTTAGGAGTGATTTTTTTGATTTGACACCAAAAGTAAAGGCAACAAAAGCAAAAAACAAGTGAGATGATATCAAACTAAAAAGCTTCCATGCAGCAAAGGAAACCATCAACAAGTTGAAAAGACAACCTTGAAATGGGAGAAAATATTTGCAAATCACCTATCTGATAAGGAGCTAATAACCAATATATACAAGGAATTCATATGGTTATGGACAAAAGAATCCCTTTTACACTGCTGTAGGAATGCAAATTGCTACAGCTACTAAGGAAAACAGTATGGAGGACCCTCAAGAAATTAAAAGCAGACATGGGGGCGGAGCAAGATGGCGGAGGAGTAGGAGACCTGGATTTCGTCTCCTCTCAGGAATTCAGCTGGATAGGGATCAAACCATTCTGAACACCTACAAACTCAACAGGAGATCGAAGAAAAGAATAGCAACAACTCTCTGAACGGAAAAGCGACCACTTTCTGGAAGGTAGGACGTGTGGAGAAGTGAATCCGAGGTGATATTCCGGAGGATAGACGGCGGGGGAGGGGCCTCCGCCGGCCACTTCTGGCAAGTGATAGAGCCGTGGAGCACAAAATCAGAACTTTTAGAAGTCTGCTCTGCTGAGGGACATCACTCTGGTGGCTAAGTGGGGGGTGGAACCCTCGTGGGACAGTGTGGTCTCAGGACCCTCAGGGTCACAGAAAGACCGGGGGTGCCTGAGTGCTGCAGAGCTCCCAGGGATCAGAGCAGGGAAGCCAGCTGCAGAGACGGAGCCCAGGTGCGGGCTCTCAGGTCGGGGTTGCCATAAACCATGATCCACGGCACAGTCGGGTCCCTGCTCCTCCAGCAGGGACCCAACAAGCGGCAGATCCGGGGAGACTACACTTCCTCCCCAGGGAGGAGCGGCACGGGAGCGCACCGCAG
>NC_138381.1:48908719-48958603 GCF_054177405.1 Leptonychotes weddellii | reverse complement strand
TTTTTTTTTTTATCCAATCTGATAGCCTGTGTCTTTTGATTGGGGCATTTAGCCCATTTACATTCAGGGTAACCATTGAAAGATAGGAATTTAGTGCCATTGTATTGCCTGTAAGGTGACTATTACTGTATATTGTCTGTGTTCCTTTCTGGTCTATGTTACTTTTAGGCTCTCTCTTTGCTTAGAGGACCCCTTTCAGTATTTCTTGTAGGGCAGGTTTCACGTTTGCAAACTCTTTTAGTTTTTGTTTGTCCTGGAAGCTTTTTATCTCTCCTTCTATTTTCAATGATAGCCTAGCTGGATTAGTATTCTTGGCTGCGTATTTTTCTCATTTAGTATTCTGAATATATCATGTCTGTCCTTTCTGGCCTGCCAGGTGTCTGTGGATAGGTGTATTGCGAATCTAACTTTTCTACCATTGTAGGTTACAGATCTCTTGTCCCGAGCTGCTTTCAGGATTTTCTTTGTCTCTGAGACTCTTAAGTTTTACTGTTAGATGTTGGGGTGTTAACCTCTTTTTATTGATTTTTGAGGGGGGTTTCTCTGTGCCTCCTGGATTTTGATGCCTGTTTCCTTCCCCAAATTAGGGAAGTTCTCTGGTATAATTTGCTCCAATATACCTTCTGCCCCTCTCTCTTCTTCTGGGATCCCAATTATTCTAATATTGTTTCATCTTATGGTATCACTTATATCTCAAATTCTGCCCTCATGATCCAGTAGTTGTTTATCTCTTTTTCTCAGCTTCTTTATTTTCCATCATTTGGTCTTCTCTCTCACTAATTCTCTCTTCTGCCTCATTTATCCTAACAGAGTCTCCATTTTTGATTTTTGATTCCACCTCATTAATAGCCTTTTTGATTTTGACTTGGTTAGATTTTAGTTTTTATTTCTCCAGAAAGGCTTTCTCTAATATCTTCCATGCTTTTTTCAAGCCCAGCTAGTATCTTTGAAATCCTCATTCTGAACTCTAGTTCCAGCATCTTACTAATGTACATATTGATCAGGTCCCTGGCAGTCGGTAGTGCCTCTTGTTCTTTTTTTTTTGAGGTGAGTTTTTCCGTCTTGTCATTTTTTCCAGAGGAGAAGAGATGAATGAGAGAACAAAATGCTAACAGGTTAACAATGACCCCAGTAAAATATACACTAAACAAATCAGAAGAGCCCTGAAACCGGTGTAAAAGAGAGGGAAAGAAGGAAAAAAAATAAAAAAGAATATGATCAGATATGATCGCTGATGCATAGATCAGTGCCACACACTAGATTTGGGGCACATTTTGGTCTGTTAGAAGAAAGTGTCTCCCAAAATTTTAAAGAAAGAAAACTTATATATGTACAAAAATACGGGTAAATACGATGAAGGGATGGAATATGACCATAACGATTAAAATTATAAAAGATATTATAAAAGGAATTGTTAAGTTGGTTGATAAAAGAAAGGAGAAGAATTTAAAAAATAAAAAGAGAATGTGATCAGGCAGGAGACTAGAACAAAGCCATATACTAGAGATTTAGGGTATATTTTGGTCTGTTAGAAGAAACTGTATCCCAAGATTTTAAAGAGAGAACAACTTATACATATAGACCAAAAATAAGGTTAACTACTATGAAGGGATAGAATATGACTCTAAAAATGAAAAATACATTTTTAAAAAAGGGATTGATAAGATATTGTTTGAAAAAGGGAAAAAGAAAATTTTAAAAAGAGAATTAACTTTGAAAGACTAAAGAATCAGGGGGAAAAAGCCATGAATTCTATGTGGAGTAATCCCCTCGCACTGGAGTTTTGCTGTTCTCATTGATTGGTAAACTTGGTTTTTGCTGGCTGTTCTTGCTGATCTTCTGGGGGAGGGGCCTGTTGCCGTGGTTCCCAAATGTCTTTGCAGGAGGCAGAATTGCCCTGCCCTTGCCCGGTCTGGGCTAAGTAATGTGCTCAGGTTTGCTCTTGGGAGCTTTTGTTCCCTGCAAGCTTTCCATTCAGCTTTGGAGGACGAGAGTGAAAATGGCGGCCTCCCAATCTCTGCCCTGGAGGAGCCAAGAGCTCAGGGCCCCGCTCCTCATGAGCCCCCAGAGAAAAGCAGTCAGTCACTCCCATCTCCCTGGCCTCTGGCCACACTCCGTGCTCACCTGGCCTGTGACTGAGCGTTTCTATCTCTGGCCCCTGACCCCATGGGGAGTCTCCAAACCCAGCAGATCCCTTTGGTGTGCTCCCGCATCGCTCCTCCCCAGGGAGGAAGGGGAGTATCCCCGGATCTGCCACTTGTTGGGTCCCTGCTGGAGCAGCAGTGGCCCGACTGTGCCGCAGATCACGGTTTATGGCAACCCCGAGCTGAGAGCCCCTCCTTGGATCCGACTCTGCAGCCGGCTTCCCCACTCTGATACCTGGGAGCTCTGCGGCACTCATGCACCCCTGGTCTTTCTGTGACCCCGAGGGCCCTCAGACCACATTGTCCCACACTGTTCCACCCCCCGCTTAGCGACTAGAGCAACGTCCTTCAGCGGAGCCGACTTCTCAAAGTTCTGATTTTGTGCTCCCCGGCTCTATCACTTGCCAGAAGCAGGCAATGGAGGCCCCCTCCCCACTCCATCTATCTTCCCGAATATCGTCTGGGATTCACTTCTCCACACGTCCTGCCTTCCAGAAAGTGGTCACTTTTCTGTTCAGAGAGTTGCTGCTATTCTTTTCTTCGATCTCCTGTTGACTTCATAGGTGTTCAGAATGGTTTGATCCCTATCTAGCTGAATTCCTGGGACCAGACGAAATTTAGGTCCCTACTCCTCTGCCAACTTGCTCCTCCCCCCGAATTTTTTTTTTTTTTAAGATTTTATTTGTCAGAGCATGTGCGAGCAAGTGCACACAAGCAGGGGGAGCCTCAGGCAGAGGGAGAAGCAGGCTCTCTGATGAGCAAGGAGACCAATGTGGGACTGGATCCCAGGACCTTGGGATCATGACCTGAGCCAATGGCAGACGCTTAACTGACTCAGCCACCCAGATGTCCCTATTCCTCGGATTAATAAATATATTCATCAATGGGTTCTGATTCAGGCGCCATTCTTGTGATATTTGCTAGCTATGACTCTCTGCTATCTACTCTGAAATGTCCTATCATGTTCTTAAAACTTTCTAATGTTTGTCATCATTATGTTATCTACTGCTCACAGGAATAAATTGTCTTTGCCCTGTCTCCAATCTGTTGCCTTCTCATGTAAAAACTGATGTTTTGTGGAGACAGTCTATAATGCTGTTATCAAAGAAATGAGAATGAAGAGGAGATGAAGTTGGGGAGGCTAGTAAGGAAAGAACCAGGTTAAGGATGGGTCTCTTGTGCCAAGCTTGGGAGACCAGATCTTTTTCTATAGGGTTTGAGTGCTAAAGTGGGAAGTATTGGGGTACACAGTATGGATGGTGGATTGGAGACTAGCTATAAACTCCAAGATAAGTTCAGAGATCTTTCCAATGTTTTGAGAGAAATAAAGTTGTATATTAGGGTAAGAGTAATACTAAAGAGCCATGAAGAAGGAGAATAGACAGAACATAGTAAAGTAAGGTATAGAGAAGGAGAATGACTTCAAAATTTCTCATTAGGAGATAGTGGAGCTAATGACTAAAGGTTTTGATGGAAAGAAAAAGGCTTCCATTTTGGACATGTATCCATGGAACATCCAATTTAGAGATACATAGGAGTATATGGGTATGCAGCTTTAGAGCCCAGGAGACATGGACATATACAGCTCTAGGAGTTTTCAGTGAGGAGGCAGTGATTGAAGCCATGGGAATGTTGGGAAAGGATGAACTTGCCTAGCGAGAGCAAGTAATTCAGGAACAGAACTGTGATCAGTAGCATGCCAGGGATGGACAAAGGCAGAGAAGATAGTGAAGCATAACAGGGAGGTGTAATGAAATAGTGAACTACAGCAGACAAGATGACCATGTTTTTCTTAAGGAAAGTCTTTATTAACATCAGATACCACATTAGCAAGGAAAAAAATTTCTCCAAACTTAAAGTGTAACTCAAAACCTGTATGGATTTGGCACTCTGATGCCTTCTCTATATCTGGTTGTAATAAGAGGTAGATATGATGTAATATAAAACACACATCTCAAGGTAAGAAATAGAACTCACAAAAACTGACCCAGAAGAGTGACAGTGAGATGTGTTAGAAAGAGCTTGAGAAGTAGAAGACCTGAGTGCTAGTTCATATTTTGGCAGTGAATAGCTGTGTGATCTTGAACATCTAATTTAACTTGTCAGAAACTCAGTTTTATAATCTGAAAATTAGTCATGTTCTTCATTTCCTTTCTGCTCTAAAATTCTATTTTATTATTTTAGAGAGAGCATGTGCGTGAGCAGGGGTGAGGAGGGGCAGAGGGAGAGGGAGAGAATCTTAAAGAGGGGTTTGATCTCATGACCCTGAGATCATGACCTGAGCTAATCGATATCAAGTGTCAGACGCCACCTAACCAACTGAGCCACCCAGGCAAAAAAACTTTATTTTAAAATAAAAGTCATACATTATTTTTATTCAAGGTCAGAGAAATATGTCCTAGAAGAAATGGTATAATATTTAATAAAATTTCCACTAAGGAAATGTCCATCAGTTATTTTCTATAACTTGTTTTCAATTTGCTTAAGCACTAAAAGGCAGTTCAGCCTTTATCCCATCCTCTACTCCCCACATCTGACAACCCCCAATCTGTTCTCTGTATCTATGGAGTCCTATTATATATATAAGATATATAATATTTATATAAACCATATATAAGAGATCATACAGTATTTGCTTTTTTTCTTATTTCACTTAGCATAATGCCCTCAAGGTCCATACATGTTGCAGATATTAAGATTTTATTCTTTTTTATGACTGAATAGTGTGTGTGTGTGTAATCACCTTTATTCATTCATTGATAGACACATAGGTGGTTTCCATATCTTGGCTATTATAAAGCTGCAGTGAACATTGCAGTGTGTGTTTCTTTTTGAGTAAGTGTTTTGTTTTCTTCAGATATATACTGAGAAGTGGAATTACTGGATCATATGGTAGTCCTCTTCTTGATTTTTATTTTTATTTTTAGGAAGTTCCATGCTGTTTTCCACAGTGGCTGCTTCAATTTACATTCCCTCAACAGTGCACAAGGATTCCCTTTTTTTTCCCATATCTCTGCTGACATTTGTTATTTCTCATGTTTTTGATAATAGCCATTCCCCAGCAAGTGTAAGATGATAGCTCATTTTAGTTTTGATTTGCATTTCCCTGATAAGTGATGTTGAACATCTTTTCATGTACCTATTGGCCTTGTGTAGGTGTTCTTTGAAAAACTATCTAATCACATCTTCTCATTTTTTTTTTTTTTAAGACAGAAACTCCAAAAACAATTGTTCAGGTTGGAGTAGAGGCTTTGCAACATCATCAGGGACCCAAACTTTGTCTGCATTACTCTTAGGCTTTTCCAGCTGTGGTCCTTCTCTTCTTTTCTAGCAGCCAATGGTGCTGTTCACTTGTCATGTAGAAGAGTGGTTCTCAAGTTGGGTATACACACCTGGAGAACTTAAAAAAAATCTCAACACCTGGGCTACATCCCAGAACAATTGAATCAAAACCTCTGAGGGGAAGGGTGGAGAGGCAGGTGGGACCCAGGCATTCTGTCCATTCTAAAGCTCAACAATTTTACTCACCCACCACGGTTTTGTTTCTAATGTCACATTTTTTACCTTTTTATCATGAGTACCCCTTAACTAATTTTGTAATCAATTTTACCTTTGTCTCTTAGCCTTCATCCTAGCTTTATAAGTGATTAATCCACTACCTTTACTATATATTTACTGTTCCAGTGAGGTTTATTCTTTAATATGTGTCAGTGATAACTTTTATTTTTTTAAGTTTTTATTTTAATTCCAGTTTCAGTGATACCTTTAAAATCCTCATCTGGTCAATGATACAGCCTTGCTTTAATGTTTGTCACATAAATTTTTAAAATACAGCCTTGTTTTTTTTTTCCACCATATACGTGTTATTTCCCTATTAGGCTACTTTTTTTTTTTAAGATTTTATTTATTTGAGACAGTGAGGGTGAGAATTGGAGGGGAGGGGCAGAGGGAAAAGCAGACTCCTCTGAGCAGGGAGCCCAAGCAGGGCTCGATCCCAGGACCCCGAGATCCTGAGCTGAGGGCAGGAGCTTAACCGACTGAGCCACCCAGGTTCCCCCCTATTAGGCTACTTAATTCTTTTCTACTCCCCAGAAAGGCTAACATGCCTTGTAGACCTGTTTGTAATAGAGGCCCAGTCTTGTAACTGATGGATATCACCTACATTGCCACTCAACCTTGCCCCATCATTTCTCTTTTCTACCCTTTTCATCTATTCCCATGGCTTTTATTACCATTCCAGTGAGGATTTGAGTAGTTAAAGTGCTGTGGGTGTTCAATAAATATTAAAGAACGGCACACTCCGCTTTCTAATTTAAATCTTGTTCCATTTACAAGACAGGTTAGAATTGGTAGTTTTGCTTATCTGAGTATTATAGAGGAAACACTTCTACCCCAAATACTTTTGCTCCACAGATTTTATACCCTAATTATACCTATTATGCATCTGTGATGCTTCACTATTTTTTTCTTTTTTTTTCTTTTGCTTCATTTCCTCTGTTTTACCTGACATCTCCACTATTCTAAGCATAACTTTACATGATGCTTGTTTTCATTCTTGCATTTCTAAGTCTTAAAATGTTGGTCTCCCAGTTACTTATCTTCTAACGTTCTCTAAAATAATGCCCACTACTTCGTTTCCCACAAATGCTATTCATACAAGATCTTTTTCATTAATACAAGGCCCTAAGAGGACTTTTGCCCATGCTTTTTCATTCCCACCTGTATTAACTTTTAACCAGCTCTTTGACGTTGGATAGGTCTACCTATCTGGGTATGGCTAAGACAAGAAGGGTGATAACTGTAACTCCTACTTCTTCATATTGCCAGTGTAGCATTTATCATGATGAACTGCAGTTATATTTGGTAATTTGCCATATCCAGTGGACTATAAACTCCAGAAGGGATGTTTCAGTTCCTAAAGGGGGTCATAGCTATCATTGTAATCACCCCACAGCCCATCTCTGGTCATAAATGTGCTTAAATATTTAAGTAAATGACCCCTTTAAGACTCATCAGCCCACATCACTACATTTCCTAAATCCTCCGGGCAGTGTTTAAAGTCTGGTTTGTATTTTATATGTTCCTTTGTGCTTTTCTATGCTTGGAAAGCTTTCATAGGCTTTCCTCTAAAGACCTACAAAAACTTCATATTCTCTACAAAAATGATTTGAGCAACAGTATGACATTACTGTCAATTGAGGGGCATGTTTACCCTAACTCTGTTCCACATTGCTCCACAATTAATATGGGATTACTCATAACTTAAGTGATGAAAATAAAATATGAAATACAAATCTATTTTATTATATGTATGTTTCTCTGTATTTTTATTGTATATATTTTAGAAGTCTCCAGATGGCAAGAACCCTGAATATGCAGATTTTTTTTTTTTTTTTTTACTGGAACAGCCTGTCAATTCTATGATATGCTGTAATTTTTTAAAGGTCCATATGCTAATTCCCATGGTTATTATTTTATTATATAATATGGTAAATTATTCCTTGCAGCAATAAACAATCTGCACCTCTCAAATCAGATGCTGCCTGATATCACCTGGGAGTACATATATGAAAAGAATGAATAAAGGAAAGGGAAACCTAGTGGTCTAATGGCTTGATCAAGGGAGTAGTTGTTAGTGACAGTAACAGAGTTCCATTTCTGGCTCTGCTTTCCTTTCCTGGCTACAGTACAGGCTGCTAAAGCTCTCATTATTACTTACTTTATTGTATTGTATTGTTTGTTAAAATGATTATTTCCATGGCAACAAGGCACAGTTCCAGGCATCAGGGAGGCATGACAGCCACAGCGGAGTTGGGAACCAGCAAGGATAAAGGGGGTGGAGGAAAAAGGAGTGGGGGTATGAAGAACTTTGAGGGCAAAGATGTAGGACGGATCTGGCAAAACACCAAAGATGTTCTAATTTGAAATGTCAGTTAATGGAAAATTTAGGTTTCTTCATGTTTACTAAGTCTAGTGAATAACACAGCTGTTTTTATTTTTCTAATAGTAAAAAAGTAATAAAAGACTACCCTGAGATGATACTGCTGATGCAATTATAAGGTCGCACTTGTAGACCTGAGTAGGTAGTCTTTCTTGAGCTAGGCATCGTTCTTCTGAGTGTTCAAATGATCAATGATAATAGGATAATTTTAGCTATGTCAGAATGAGGGAATATATACAGAGAGAGTACTTGATCTAGAGGCAGCCCTGATGTGTTTAAAAGGGGGGGGACCTCCCACTGTTGCCATTGAGGTTCAACCTCTTTTCCAGAGATGAAGGCATAAAATTCTTCTGATCAATAAGACACAGTATACGAAGATCGATTAATCCTTGCCATTGCATTCTGACATCACAGTGGACTGTGGTGGTTCCCCAGGAAGACAAAAATAATTAACAGATCAGTGAGAATAATAAAGATTGCAACTTCTTGAGCCCTTACTAAGATCTAAGCACTGGTCTAATCAATTTCAATGTATTAACTTAGTAAATTCTTTGATAAAAGGGCAATCTTCTGAAATCTTAGTGTGTGCAGTTATCTCCATAATGAAAACTTATTTCTTAAAATGTTCTCACTGGGCCCCAAGAAACCTAGATAAAGATGTTAGGTAGGTTAGATATTTCTCATTTGTCAGACAGAATATTGAATCATACATTTGAGTCCATCATTAGTACTCACCTTAAACATGTACTAAGCCCCCATTGACAAGAATTGCTTCAAGAAATTTGCCATTTAAAGTATTACCATAGAACATAGTGTTCAGAAGCTTTTGAACTTTTGCACATCATATTGGCAGAGTGAAAGGGTATTTTGTGCTAATCTTGTCCTGTCCACTGAATTCCAGAGAAATGATCCAGACTTAACTTACTAGATTGAATCATTGAAATGATCTCAGTGAACATTATTCTCAAACTTGGGGATTTTGTGTCAGGGACTGTGGGTTCAAATGGAAATGGAAGGATTTAGTTTCTTCACTTCACTATCAGGATACATGGGTTTTCTCCATTTGGTTACTTAAAAAGGCCACGTGGGTTAAAAAAATAAAAATCCATTATATTTGACTACTTTGTATTGTATATAGCATAGTCCCAAAACGATTCTACTTGATCCTCATGCATAAACATTCCTTTGAAATATTCCTTGTTTTATGAATTGGGGATGGGGGGGTGATACGTTATACAAATCCATACATAGTTCATTAAATGACTAATCCTTTTAGAACCCAAGTCTCTTAAGTCCCAGTCTAGTGTTAATTCTAGCACAGCCTTCTGCTGAACCAGAGATAACTTATATCATGATTTTTAAGATTATATTTTCAAAATTATATGGAAAAAGAAAATGAATGCTAATGAAAACCATGAAAATCTCATTAGTACACTGAATATTTTGTGTTCAAGTACATATTTTACTTGTTAATAAATTTGCTTACACAGTAGTTGAATTTTACAAGTTAAAACTTCAAAGATAATCTTTCATTTAGATGAATATTAGAACATTATTCCCCAGGTGATGTTATAATGTTTTGTTTGTACTTTGGTACTATCTAGAAGATAATGCAGTAATTCTTAAGACATTTACCCTTTGTAAGAAGCAGTGAGGCTAATTAACATCTGATTCTATTGCTAAATTCTGTTAGAAAGCATATCTAGAAGATAATGCAGTAATTCTTAAGACATTTACCCTTTGTAAGAAGCAGTGAGGCTAATTAACATCTGATTCTATTGCTAAATTCTATTAGAAAGCATATCAGTAAAAGGCGAAAGATTTGACTGGACCTGAAGAGAAACCTCTGTTAGGCAAAATACTGTGGTGGAAGGACATGGCCAGGAATCCTGTTAATTTTAAATTCCATTACTGAAATACTGGCTGGACCTATACATGTTACTGGTTTCCAAGTTATTTGGTTGCCCTGGCTTTGAAATAATTCATCACATTGCCATTTAACCTACATTGCTAGAAGGTAGTGTCAAATTCATTTTAGATTTAAAGAATTTTAGGAGACCCATTTAACAATCTTTATTACATTCTTGTTGGATTTTAAATACTGTGCTGAAGTGAAAATTGTACACATGTGAGATAAGGTGCTCCCATAACATTTTATGCTAAGTGCCCATCGGTAGATGAATGGATAAAGAAAAGGTGGTGTGTGTGTGTGTGTGTAATGGAAAATTACTCAGCTGTTAAAATGAAATCTTGTCATTTGTGACAACATGGATAGAGCTAGAGGTTATCATGCTAAGTGAAATAAGTCCAAGACAAATAGCATGTGATTTCACTTAGATGTGGAATCTAAAAAAATAAAACCAATAAAAAAAACCCTCAAACATTCAAACAGAGCAAACAGGTAATTGCTGGAAGGGGATGAGGGATGGGGCAAAATAAGTGAAGGTACTAACTAGCTTCCAGTTAAAAAATGAAGTCACAGCATAGGGAATATAGGCAATAATAATGTTGTATGGTGACAGATGGTAACTATACTTATGGTAACTCACCACAACAGGTGGTGAATGTAAGATACAGAGTTTTATTTATTTTAGTTCCAGCATAGTTAACACATAGTGTTACATTAGTTTCAAGTGGATGACATAGTGATTCAACACTTCCATACATCACCCAGTGCTCATCATGACAAGTTCACTCCTTAATCTCCTTCACCTATTTAACTTACCCATCTACCTACCTCCCCTCTGGTAACCATCAGTTTGTTCTCTATAGCTAAGGTATTTCTTGGTTTGATCTTTTTTTTTTTCCTTTGTTCATTTTTGTTTCTTAAATTCCACATATAAAAATCATATGGTATTTTGTCTTTCTCTGACTGACTTCTTTCACTTAGCATTATACCCTCTAGATCCATCCATGGTGTTGCAAATGGCAAGATTTCACCGTTTTTTTATGGCTGAATAATGTGTGTCTGTGTGTCTGTGTCTATACATAGGATCCCAGGATCGTGGGGTTGAGCCCCACGTCTGGCTCCCTGCTCAGCACGGAGTCTGCTTCTCCCTCTCCCTCTGCCTAACACCCCAACTCTCACTTGCTCTTTCTGTCTTTATCTCTCAAATAATCTTTATTAAAAAAATTGGGATGCACGTATCCCTTTAAATTAGTGTTTTTTGTATTTTTTTGGTAAATACCAATAGTACAATTACTGGATCATTAAGGTAGCTCTATTTTTAATTTTTTGAGGAACCTCCATACTGTTTTCCAGAGTGGCTGCACCAGTTTGCATTCCGACCAACAGTGCACAAGGTTTCATCTTCCTCCACATCCTCCCCAACACCTGTTGTTTCTTGTGTTATTGATTTTAGCCATTCTGACAGGTGTGAGGTGATAGCTCATTGTAGTTTTGATTTGCATTTATTTGGTGGTAAATGATGATGAAACTCTTTTCATGTGTCTGTTGGCCGTCTAGATGTTTTCTTTGGAAAGATGTCCACATATTATGCCCATTTTTAATGGGATTATTTGCATTTGGGACATTACGTTGTATCAGTTCTTTATATATTTTGAATACTAACACTTTATTGGATATGTCATTTGCAAATACCTTCTCTCAGTCAGTAGGTTGCCTTTTTAGTTTTGTTGTTTCCTTCCCTGTGTATAGCTTTTTATTTGAGGTAGTCCCAATAGTTTATTTTTATTTCCCTTGCTGCGGAGACATATCTAGAAAAATGTTGCTACAGCCAATGTCAGACATTTCTGCCTGTGCTCCCTTCTAGGATTTCATGTCTCGCATTCAGGTCTTTCATCCATTTTGAGTTTATTTTTGTGTATAGTGAAAGAAAATGGTCCAGTTTCATTCTTTTGCATATAGTTGACCAGTTTTCCCAGCACCACTTGTTTGAAGAGACTGTTTTTTCCCATTAGATATTGTTTCCTCTTTTGTCAAAGATTAATTGACCATATAGTTGTAGGTTCATTCATGAGTTTTCTATTCTGTTCTGTTGATCTACATGTCTATTTTTGTGCCAGTACCATACTGTCTTGATTCCTACAGCTTTATAATATAACTTGAAGTCCAGAACTGTGATGCTTCCAGCTTTACTTTTCTTTTTCATGATTGCTTTGGCTATTTGGGGTCTTCAGTGGTTCCATACAAATTTTAGGATTATCTGTCCTAGCTCTATGGAAAAATGCTGTTGGTATTTTTGCATTAAATGTGTCAATTGCTTTGCGTAGTATAGGCACTTTAATATTCTTCCAATCCATGGATATGGAATGTCTTTCCATTTCTTTGTCTTTAATTTCTTTTATCAGTGTTTCATAGTTTTCAGAGTATAGGTCTTTCATAGGTCAGGTTTATTTGTAGGCATCTTAGTTTTTGGTGCAATTGTAAATGGGATTTTTTTTCTTTTTTTTTCTTTAAGATTTTATTTTTAAGTAATCTCTACACCCAACATGGGGCTTGAATTTACAACCCCAAGATCAAGTGCCACATGCTCTATGGACTGAGTCAGCCAGGTGCCCCAGGATTGTTTTCTTAGTTTCTCTTTTTGCTCCTTCTTTATTAGTGTGTAGAAATGGAACCAATTTCAGCATATTGATTTTGTAAATACATAGAATTGTTGATTCACCATGTTGGATGCCTGAAGGTAATAACATTTATGTCAACTATACTTGAATTTTAAAAAAATGTAGAAAAGATTTCATTTTTCATACAGCCTCTTCAAAAAAAAAAATCATCATTCCTATCTTTGAGGGTTAGCAAGTAAATATTTAAATATGGGAGCCAGAGACAGAAATTACAAAATAGGATTTTTTTTTAAGATTATATTTATTTATTTATTAGATATAGAGAGAGCACAGATAGGCAGAGTGGCAGGCAAAGGGAGAAGCAGGCTCCCCGCCAAGCAGAAAGCCCAATGCGGGGCTCGATCCCAGGACCCCAGGGTCACGACCCGAGTGGAAGGCAGACGCTCAACCAACTGAGCCACCCAGGTGCCCCAAAATAGGATTTTTTTTTTTAAGTTGTAAAGTAATTGATTCTCCATCAAATTATTGGTACAGTTTTATTCATCATAGATGAAGGAACTTTGCAAAACAATTTCATAAAAAGAAGTAATATTTTAAAAAATGTTATGCTATATTTTTATTGTCCCCAAGTTAATTATTTCTATATTTTGAAATTTTGCCTATAGGGGAATCTATTAATTGACCATGAGAAAATAATTTTTATTTTGCATTAGTTTCATTATCTAATGATGGCAGACCTTAATTGAATACTTAAAATTTTGAAAGGACTGCAAACCTGAGAGGTAATTCCTATGATTTCCTATAAAAGATTACTCTGGTGGGCTGTAAAATGGAATCCAAATGAATTTGACTACAAAGTATAGGCTTAGTCACTGCATTCTACTGTGTGAGATGTGAACAACTAGAAAGGTAAACAAAGTCCCTGAAAGTTTGGGATAGAAAGAGCTGCTTTCTCATTAAGAAGGAATCAAGAAAGATAGCATAAAACTGGCAGTGCTTTAGTGGCACTTTGGAGGATGAATAGGACTTGAACATACACATGCTAGTGTTAAAAGTCAGATTAATTACAATTCTAGTAAGAGTTTATTGTGCATTAAAGAACAGTTTATGAACTGGGAGTCTTCACACTGAAAGTAGGATGAAGCTTAAAGGTGCATTGTCACAGGACCACTTAGAAATGTGGAAGTTATGTAACCTTTCAAGTGAGTGGTTATAGCAGTGGAGGTTTTCAAATGGCAGGGATATGGGTAGAGTGCTTATCTCATACCATTTTAGGAAAATGTTTTAAATCTTGTTATTTCTTATAAATGCCTCTAATAAACAAAGTTTTGCTTGTGTTGTAGAATATACTATATTCGGTTTTGCTTATGTGGGTTAACTGGCTTTGTCAGTGTGGTAGATTCTCAAGCATGCTCTCCATTTTAATTGAACACAGTGAATGAAGAAGATTAAGTGCCAAAGGAATAGGAAATGGGGATCTCCTACCTAGTTGGTTTCTATCTGTTGGAACATGAAATGAAGAGTAAGACAAAGTTAGAAAGGCGGTAAGAAGCACATTGTGGAAGACCTGAAGTATGAAATAATAGGAAGGCATAATAGTGTCACTGATTGGGGAAACTTTGACTTTATTCCATGAAAGATTATTTTAGAGGATTTGGAGAAAATCAGATTGATCAAATATTACCTGTGGACTGACTCTTGTAAAAATATGTTCCCTACAGCTTCCAGCCATTGGTTATCATTGTGATCCTATTTTATGGTATAAATACACATCCAAATATTTGATATTTCATTTTTGTATGTCTATTCTGAAAACAATTATAGGCCTAGATAAAAGAATGACCATACAAGGTCTTAAACTTCTAGGTCTTAGCAGAAGCATAGTAATTTTTTTTTCTAAAGATTTTATTTATTTATTTGACAGAGAGATAGCGAGAGCAGGAACACAAGCAGGGGGAGTGGGAGAGGGAGAAGCAGGCTTCCCACTGAGCAGGGAGCCTGATGCAGGGCTCGATCCCAGGACTCTGGGATCATGACCCGAGCCGCAGGCAGACACTTAACGACTGAGCCACACAGGCGCCCTCCATAGTAATTTTAAAATGAGAAAACCAGTAAACCATAGGTCTACTGTATCAAATAGTATCTATAGACTATAAGAAAATATGTATAATCTTTGAGTAGTATTTACCACCTGAGAAATGCTACATGGTAGGCTGGTGGAAACTAATGAATATTTATGAGGAAATTAAATTCTATTCTTGACTAGCCTTCCTTAAATCCCAAGGTGGGGTGTGTCTCACACATTAATAATCTGCTTTAATCAAGTCAGCAGTGAGGGAAGTTATATGTATAGCAGAGTAGAATTTAACTGGTATCTGCATCCTTAATTTGCCTTCTAGATATATTGTGAGAGGCTGAGTCCTGATGCCAGAACAATGAATCACAGACAATGACCTATCTCATTAGTGCTGCGTCAGAGTAAAAGATAAGATGGGTAAACTATACACAAGCAGTGAGATGAGATACTGTAAAACAATAAATAGGGAGTCAGAGTTTGGGTAAAATGAAGAGCTAGTTTATGGTGAATATCTGCTAGATTATATTCTATTCTTAGTGATATTTCTTTATGCTCAGTTCAGTGTGCTTCTTAGGATTAGGAGCAGATTTATAAAGTGATCAAACTGCACATACATCTTTAGTAATGGAAAGAAGGAATGATTTGGGAGAAGAAGAAAAAAATGGAGATAGGTTAATATATACATCTTACTTCTCTTATTACCCTCCATTTGTACTCTGTTGGCAGACTTACTTTCTCCAGTCAAAGCAAATGCTTGTGCTTCTATTGAGCTTGCTGAATTGTCAGGCTTTTAAAAGTCATTGTAATTTTGAAGGGTTAGTTATTAAGTTTTAATGAAAACTAGAACAAGAATATTTTCAAAATGTAACTATATCCCTTTTATTTTGTAATGGATTTGAAAATCCTCAAGGACTATGTATTTGGGATGCATTGTATTATCCACTTGACTACAACTCCTTTTAATACTCATGAGTGTAATTTTACTTTAAAAAATCTTATTCATTCTATTCTTGGAAGAATATTTGTGTATAAGGGTTATAACACACCAACAGCAATATTTTATTTGCATTCTTCTTCCATGAGATTGCATCTGGGGTTTTGAACATGAAATTGGTGCTTATCACATGTACTTTAACTCTAAATGTTTAAGCAGTGTATATTGGCTTAATCATTTTTTCAAAATTGATTGCCTTTTTCTAGTATGAAACATTTCTTTAGAGACCTCTTTTTTCATTTAAATATTTTTATTAGCTCTCAATTGTAGAATATATGCCTTAATTTTGAAGTTGAGTGAGCTTCAGTTATATTTTTGGAACATAGGCTCAGCAACTTAGTTAACCTATTTATCAAATACCTACTGCGTGGTCAATATACAGAAAGTATTGAAGAAATGGAACCTCTGCTCTAAAGAAGGTTTCAGTTTAGTTACTCATAACCTATCAATGTCATTGCATCACAGGTGGACGTTGATCCCATCTAGGCTTACTTGTAAGGCACAGACTATGTGGTATATTCAGGGAAGGAATAATCTATAAATTGGAATTGTGTTCTTATCCTTTCATGTGATTCAAGAAAGAATTGAAAGATGGGTAGATTTGGAATTGATAAAGGGATAGTTGAAGGGATATTATTTATCAGCTATCTAAGACAAGACCCTGTCATGTTGGCTTCACTAACAACATATTTATTAAAATTATGGTGGTAGGCAGTAGAACCAAAGGAGATGAAGAACTGTTGGGTTTTCTCAAGGTACAACTAAAAAACCCTTGGGAAGAAAGTAGCTGTGTTTTTCCCCTCTTCTCTGTTCTTCTCCTTCTCCCTTCACTCTTGTTCTCACTGTCCTCATTTGGTTCTTCTGCTTCTAAGTGCCTGCAATCTGAATCTCCTGTGTATTAATTAGCACAGATAGCCCCAAGGGCTTCCGTGGCTCCTGATTCTGCATAATACCAGCTCTAAGAACAGCTAGTAATTGATTTGGTGTTGGAGGCTATTGGTATCTTGGTGAAATTCTTCAGAGAGGATATAATTGATTTAAATGATGGGTAGAAGGTGGACTCAGTCCAAAAAATGTGATGACACAGGATGGGAGATCACATGCTATGAATATGAAATCAGGGACCCACCCCCTGGAAGGGAAATTGTGTGAGTGGAGTTGTCAAGAACTCTCAGAAAATTGGACGGAAGAGGTAACCCAAGTACATTAAATGCAGAGGTACATGGTAAGAACAGCCTGCTGTTGATGGAATTGTGAGACAACCAAGCTGTGAGGAGAAAGGGTCTGTCTATGGAAAGAGTAGGAAATAAAAATGGAAAGATGAGGGGTGCCTGGGTGGCTCAGTCGTTAAGCATCTGCCTTTGGCTCAGGTCATGATCAGGGTCCTAGGATCGAGTCCCGCATCAGGCTCCCTGCTCAACGGGAAGCCTGCTTCTCCCTCTCCCGCTCCCCTTGCTTGTGTTCCCTCTCTCACTGTCTCTCGCTCTCTGTCAAATAAAATCTTTTTTAAAAAATGGAAAGATGTGAGCTTTAAATTGTTGTTTCACTTGAACCCAAGAAGACAGGATACTAGCACTTAGAGAATGCTTATTATGTAGACTCTTAGGTTCTTCCATACTGTGTAGACTGCTTCCTCACCTCCTCCTAAGCCCACAAGTACATGAGGAGCTGCTTTTGTTTAATTTTGCTTTTTTTCTTTAAATAAAGCTAGACTGTAGATTCATAGAAAGTAACTGTTGATTCCTATCTCAAGGTGTCAGACTAACTAATACTCTAGGACTACCACCCCTTTCAGTTTGGGTGTAAATTCTATTTCCTCAGCATACTTCATAGATGTTAATGTTGAATTATAACTGATTTTGTGACTAGAAAGTTATAGTTTATTGCATTGTTCCTATGAACTTGCCCTTTAAACTTTGAAGGGATACAGAATCCATGTTTATTTTAAAACATTGAAGCAATACAAAAGGCTAAATGTGAAATACAAAATGTAAAATGTGAAAGTTCCTGTTCTTACCTCTTTCCTGGCCTCCACATTCCCCATTCCTCCCCATTCTACTGTCTTCACTACAGATAACCGTGGTTTGTAGTATCCTTGGTTCTAACATACACAAACACATAAATAGGCAGGTAAATTGATAGTCTTAGTTTTTACATAAATGAGATCATGCTGAATATTTTATTTGGTAACTTGGCCTTAGATTCTTCATTGAACAACGTATCTTGAGTATCTTTCCCTGTCAGTAAATGTAGCTCTACTTCATTTTATTTACCTGCTTTGTTATTCTGTAATAGGGATTTAATTTAGTCATCCTCTTAAGTTCATGCTCATAAAAGTTAAGGAATTATATTCTTAGTATTAATGCACTAATATATTTTCATATATTGTTCATATATCATTATGTCATCGTTTTGTGCTCCATAATGAATGATGGACTCCAAACTGTAGAATTGTTGGATCAAAGCATATATACTCCTTAAATTTTGGTACAGCCAAGTTGCCTTCCAAAAAGGCTATACTAACGTACACTCCCACCAACCGTGTAGGAGATTATCTGTTTTCTGCTCCCTCATGAGTTCTATAAAGAATATTTTTTTGGTATCCTTTCAAAGGGAATCATGATTATATTCATTAATACCTCAGTGTATGGGTTATACTATATTTAATAAGAAAGCAATATATATGTGACAATATAAGGACAATGTAAGATAATTTTTAAGTGATTGAAGATGAAGTTAACTTAAAAATTGTAAGGAATGTAATCTCTTGAATGAACTTGTTTATCCTTCAGAAAGAAATGTTTATTACACCAAGCTCCATGAGAATGAAATTCATTTTTTCTTAAACAAGAAAAAGGTGGCTAATGACTAAAGGTTTTAGAGCTTTTATAAATAGACATTTTCAAGCAATACATTTGCATAAGAAAAATTAGCTCAGAGTCTAGAAATAATGAACTTAGGGTAATATGCCAGTTAATTTCTATTCTGAACTTGATTTTTCTTAATGACTACAATGGTAGTAAATACTCTCTCCAATTGCAAAAAGCAGAATGTATCATTCACTTTTTTTTTTTTTTTAAGCCTCTTCTGTATTCAGATGAGGAGGGAGCATCATCTACAAATGCAGCCATCAGGCCAGAATCTTTGCGTGTGTGTGCATGTGTGTGAATGGCAAATGGATAACAAATAAAATCCTCTGAAATCCTGAACATGCCTGGGTTCCATGGCAAAGTCCAGACCTTCAAAAATCCTTTATGTTGGGAAGGGAACAGTTCTCCCCTTGATTCACTAGATGGAGTCAGAATTTATGGAATCAGAAGCCTCTGGCAAAGTCTTACTCATTCCAAATGAGTTATCTAGATAACCATTGCCAAGGAAATTACATATAAAGTGTGCTCTGGATGGTTGTGGATTAATCTTATCATACCCCAATGCACAATGCCAAATTCCAAACACTTGAAAATCTAGGGTGCTGCTTTGTTTCCAATACATGCTTAATGAATCTGTTAAATAAAATTTGTTTCACCTCTAGGATTAAAGGAGAGAAATATAGCCAACTAAGAATCACTGACCAAGTGCTCAGAATCCTTCTTCAAATAAATCCTGACTTTGTTTTAGGACTGTCATTTTAAGACAAACAACCATTTATTCTTCTGCCTGAGAAAGTTTCTTGTTGACACTAGTTATATCTTGGCTAAAACTAATATTTCCTAAATCAATGGGTATTCCTTCATAAGAAATGACAAAGATCACAGTCCTCAAATAGCAACAGCAGAATTCCTATCAACTGAGATTGTGGTAAAGATACATCACTTTGGTTTCACTGAAATTCAGATGACCATTTATAATAGTATAAGGCTATATGAGATAAAGTGGAAGGAGAAAAGACACAGAAATCGGCCATTTCTATGTGGATTCCAATAAGGGAGTTGTGGTTTTTACATCATGGAAAATGTAATCAGATTGAAAGCTCTTAAGATAGAAGAGAACAAGTTATAGAACTGGAGTATGTGCCAGAAGTAATTACTGGATATACTCAAAAATAATTTTAGTAAGTTATATAGGAGAGTACAATGACATTAACAGCTGGTTATTGCCTTGAATCGCATACAGTATTTGAAATAATGCCATTATATATGCCAACTGTTGTTTATGCTTCTGATAATTTTAGGTAACTATTTGATATATTTTATGATCAAATATGATCCAATGTTTTCAGTTTGTTTTCCTACTCTTCTGAAAGGTTTTTCTTATTTTAGAATCTACAGATTTTCCTTTTTACATAGATATATCAAATATAAGTGTATTATAAACTAAAACTACCCATGTCTGCCAAGTTTCTATATATCAACATTTATAAATGATGAGTTTAAACCGATAAAAAGGTGCCTTTGTATGATTGCAAGCAATGGGCCTTACGGATGGCCTTAAATACTAACTAGAAGTAAGGATTTGCTTTTTGAAGAAAGCATTTATTCTGTATGATAAATTCAACTCTCAAGTCATAATTTAAAGGATTTTATTCTGTTGCTGCTTATTCAGTGTAGGCCTTTGCACACATATATGCTGAGATTTCATTTCATGCCAGGTGCTGTACTCAGTGCTGGGGTGGGCATAGAGATTCACTAACCCTGTCCTCATGGCATGTTCAGACTAGTATGATGCCCAAGGCTATGATAAAGACAATAAAATAACATTGCTTTTTTTTTTAATTGTAATGTGGAATTAAATTGACCTTGGGGACCCTTATAAATAATGCTTAGAGAACTATTTGCTTAAGAAAGAAGAATGAAGCTTTGGTCTAATGTTGGTTGGTTTCAGTTTTGAATACCAAAATCTATGTATCACAAAGGAGACAACTTGTTCCTAGCACAGTATACTGTAGTGGAAGGGTCCTGAGCAAATACTGAATTTATGATATGTTTGGTTGACTAACCTCTGACTGAATGCCAGCAATAAAATGTCTTGATGAAGCTCAAATGGGGTGAAAGTATTGACAAGATTTAAGTTTTCAGACTAATTTAATCCACTTAACCCAAATGACCTTAGAATAATATACTGTAACTTCATTTGGTTCCTTATCAGTATCTATTTACATTTCTTTAAAAAAACATGTTTAGGACTCTTTGACCAGCGGGAAATGTTAGGGTACACTGACAAAATTGTATCTGACAAAAGAGAAATAGAACTCATAGTCAAGAAGCACCCAAACACTATTTAATTTCTGGATTTTTCTCCCCAAATTATGTGAATCAAATTTCTTTTTTGTGAACTATGCATAAATTGCTTGAAAAACATTAAATCCTCCGTTCCTGGAAGAAAAAAAGTGATATTTTAACCTTTTCTGATCAGTTTTTTTATTACTAAAGTGGTTTATTTTTTATTACCAATCCAGTAGTTAAACTACAGATTAACAAATTACTCATAATTATATCACATTAAACTATTTTTAACTCCCTAATATGATCAATGTGGAATTCACTGTATTTTCTATTTTTGGGGGGGGTTCATTAACATTTACCTTTTTACTGGTAAAAACATTTAAAGCAACCATTGTTCAATTTAAATGATCTGTGGTATCCCTGAGCTCTAAAAGAAAGAAAATGAGAATCTTTAGATAGAATTTTTAGACCATTTTTTAACTTCCTCTTTGAATTTTTGTGACAGTATTTGCATTCTATTCTATTACTATAATCCAGAATTCATTTTAGCCTTACAGTTGAATAGATCTAATGCCCATTGGTAATCATTGGTTGTACTTCTTCCATTCATCTCTTGGATGGCTCTAATAGTTTCGATTATAAATGTTCCTGGAAAGATAGTACTAAATATTTTTGCTTAATAAAACATATAGGTAGGGGGTCACCTGGGTGGCTCAGTCCGTTAAGAGTCTGACTTCAGCTCAAGTCATGATCTCCGGGTTGTGGGATCAAGCTCCACAATGGGCTCCAGGCTCAGGGAAGAGTCTGCTTATCCCTTTCCCTCTGTGCCCTCCCCTCCACCCCATGCGTGAGCACATGTGCACGCTCTTTCTCAAATCTTTAACAAAAAAACAAAAACAAAAAAACCCACCATACTGCTGTTTTTTTTACCCACATGCTACTTGGCAGAGTATAAACCTATTTCCTTTTTCGTGTGTACATATGTTTAATGAATTTTGCAAGCATTGTTCCATTCATCCTACTATGATCTGACGTAGCCAGTGACCAGCCACCTCATTTTTTCCTTTAATATTCTTTCCTGCCTATCTTCCCAAATATTCTTTTCTATTTTTACAGTGAAGTAACTATTATGTTATGTCTTAGGGTTGACTATTTTCTTGAGTTATTTTCCTAGAAAACAGTGTGCTCTTTGAACCAATAGGGTAAAATATATTTTCTTTCAATATCCTTGAATTACATTGGTAAATATTTTCTGGTTCTCTTTATTATTTTTTAGGAAGTCCAATTACTGCCTTCCTGAAACAATACATCCCAAGCAAAAATACTTTTCTCACAAACTTGCTCTTTGTGAGAAGATAAGTATCATTTATTTAAATATTAAGTCAAGTATTTATACTGTTCTCTGTTCTCTCCAGACATGTAAGAAATGCAGATCTAGGGAGGATCTGGTCTTTAGATGAGCAGAGTGATGGGAGACAAATTGAAGAAAAGAGCCTAATATGGGAGAATACCCTAAAAGGGAGAAGATACATGAGAGGAACAGAAGGAGACTGATGGGTGTGCATTTGTGCCTGTGTCTGTGCCCTGAGGGGAAAGGCTGCCCAGAGTGGGGCACTGCGTACAAGCAGAGGATGCAATAGATGCCTAGTTAACATTTGATCTTTGGATTCTCTTTTGCACCCAAGTTAGAACTCCAGAAATCTGCTTGAATTCCTCCCATTTCCTCACCTTATTTTCTCACCTCCATTGCTCCATCAGTACATCTCTATTTTCTGTTGATTCTGCTTCTGATCTGGCCTTTCCTGTTAATTACCCCTACTTGTCTTTAGTTCCTGCTTTAGTTAGTCCTTCATCCTTTACCCTTAGATTATTGCTGGAGCCATTTTATTTTCTCTTTCTCTATAATCAATTAACACTATTATTAGAGTGATCTTGCTGAAATTCAAATATACCTTTCTCCCAATTAAGTTTTTTCAGCAGCTCCCTACGGTCTATGCTAAAGAGGATAAAGCCCAAACTCTTTGGCATGGCATGGGACCTGACTTTAAGTTCTTTTTTAACCATCTCCCACACACTCCCTGCGCTCTAGCCATACACAGTTGTAGGTATTATTTTTATACTTTATATATTTGTTCTTTCTTTGACCTGTACCTTTTCCAATGTTTTCCTCTGCCTCCACCTCCCTCTGACCTCCTGTTTCTTTAACACTCTGCTTTAGCAGCTCCTGAAGTTTTCCTTCATGTTGGCACAAATAACCAACAAGTACATCCAGTGTGGGGTAGATAACCCTCCTAGTCCTCTTTATACCCTACTATTTTGAACTCCTTCCTGTAAATCTTTATTGACTATTTGTACCATCTGATGACCAACTGAATCTCTTAAAAGGTCAGACCTTGGCTCTCCATAGCTACTGCTTTCCATAGCATGTAGTAAGTGGTAGATATGTGGTAAAGGCTTGTTAAATGAAGTAGTCTTTAGGAAGTATTTGTATTAATTTACATGTGTGTAATGTAAATATTAATACTTAATTTTAGCTATTTCATGTCTGATTATATATGCCAGGTGGCCTAGTAAGCTTAAACTCAAGAAATAAACCATATATTCTTTCTCTTAAACTATGTCTACCCCATCTCATAACACTGTTTATTAAATACACTGAAATTGGGCGCCTGGGTGGCTCAGTTGGTTAAGCGACTGCCTTCGGCTCAGGTCATGATCCTGGAGTCCCTGGATCGAGTCCCGCATCGGGCTCCCTGCTCGGCAGGGAGTCTGCTTCTCCCTCTGACCCTCTCCCCTCTCATGTGCTCTCTCTCATTCTCTCTCAAATAAATAAATAAAATCTTTTTAAAAAATACACTGAAATTACATGGTCTTTTAGTATATTGCTGATATACAACTTGGACTGCTGCTAGAAATGTGTGCTGTATTCTGCTTTAAAGGAAGAGATTATTTTCTGTACCTGAGAGCAGCAACTTGGTCTTAATAATCTCTTTAGAGAGATGCATTATTTCAGGTTAAAAATGTCCTCCTTCATGATAAGAAATTAAAACAGCATCTTTTTTTAAAGATTTATTTATTTTACAGAAAGACCATGGGTGGGGTGGGGAATGAGCAGAGAGAGGGAGGGAGGGAGAGATGCAGATTTCCCATTGAGTGCAGAGCCTGAGGCAGGGCTTAATCTCACAACCCTGAGATCATGATATGGGCCAAAACCAAGGCCTGGACGCTTAACTGACTGAGGCACCAAGGTGCCCCAAAACAATAACACCTTGATCAGAATTACACCACTAAAGTCTTGGGACAGTGTTTAGTACAGCACTGAGAAGTCTTGCTGAAAAGGACAGAAAGGGGGATGATGTATTCAGAGACCATAGTTTGCCTGCTTTGCCATTTTGTCTCAGGTTAATCCTGGATACCAAATATTTACTCTGTGCAAATGTCTCCTACATTTGTAGTCTTCCTGCATTTTCTATTCTTAATTGAAATAGAGGCATAAGGCCTGATTTTAATAGACAATGATTGAAGACTCAATAATTAAAACTAGAAGTTGCAAGGGTGACAAAAAGGCTTAGGGCAGTGATGAAATAGAGCAGGAGAGGCTAACAACATTTGAAGCGAAGTTGAATTTGAGTCATCTAAGTCTTTGTGGGTTAAGAGGGTTGTCTGTCTTAAATCACAAATGCATGTGATGTGATCCTCCCTAGTAACTATTACATGGATAAGTGAACAAAAGGCAAATTTTAAAGGCAAGATGCTTAAATGCAGGATGTCATAGTGCCATGCTTTGGCACAACAGAGATAATGGAATTTTCTTTGGCTTCTCTTCAATTACCTCCCTCCCCTGGCCTTGCACTTGGCCATATACATTGTACTTAAGTAGGCAATCACAACAGATTTTGTTTCCCCTTCTAGACTGTAAACTCCTTAAGGATATTGTCAGTCTTATGCACACATCTCTGTATCTAGCAATGTACCCAATACAACAAATTGGGTTTTTAAGGTTTTTTTGTTTTTTAATATTATATTTGAGAGAGAGAGAATACAAGCAAGGGGAGTGGCAGATGGAGAGAGAGAAGCAGATTCTTCCCCACTAAGTGGGGAGCCCCACATGGGGCTTGATTGCAGGGTCCTGGGATCATGGCCTGAGCTGAAGGCAGACACTCAACCGACTGAGACACCCAGGTGCCCCAGGGTTTTTAAGTTTTAATTTAAATTCTAGTTACTTAACATACAGTGTACTATTAGTTTGAGGTGTACAGTATACTGATTCAATACTTCCATACAACACCTGGTGCTCATCACAACAAGTTCGCTCCTTAATTCCCACCCACCTCCCCTCTGGTAACTCTGTTTGTTCTCTATAGTTAAGAGTCTGTTTCTTGGTTTGTCTTTGTTGTTGTTGTTGTTCTTTTGTTTCTTAAATTCAACATAGGAGTGAAATCATAGGGTATTTGTCTTTAACATGTTTCATTTTGCATAATACTTTCTAGCTCCATCCATGTTCTTGTAAAATGCAAGGTTTCATTCTTTTTTATGGCTGAGTAATATTCCATTGTATAGTATATACCACATCTTCTTTATCCATTCATTAATTGATGGGTACTTGGGCTGCTTCCATAATTTGGCAATTGTAAATAATGCTACAATAAACATAGGGGTATAGGTATCCCTTTCAATTAGTGTTTTTATATTTTTTTTGTGGTAAATACCTAGTAGTGTGATTGCTGGATTGTAGGGTAGTTCTATTTTTAACCTTTTGAGGAATTCACATAAAAATAGGTACATAGATCAATAGAAGACCCAGAAATGAACCCCCAACTATATGGTCAATTTATCTTCAACAAAGGAGGAAAGAATATACAATGGGAAAAAGACCATCTCAACAAATGGTGTTGGGGAAACTGGACAGCTACATGCAAAACAATGATACTGGACCACTTTCACCATACAACAAAATAAACTCAAAATGGATGAAAGACCTGAATGTGAGACCTGAAACCATAAAAATCCTAGAACAGAGCACAGGCAGGAATTTCTGATAGTGGCCCTAGCAACATTTTTCTCAAAATGTCTCCTGAGACAAAGGAAGTAAGAGGAAAATTAAACTGCAGGGACTACATCAAAAAAAAAACCTTTTGTACAACAAAGGAAACAATAGACAAACTAAAAGGCAACCTATTAAATAGGAGAAGGTATTTCCAAATGACATACCTGATAAAGGGTTAGGATCCAAAATATATTAAAGAACTTATACAACTCAGCACCCAACAAATAACCCAATTAAAAAATGGGCAGAAGACATGAACAGACATTTATCCAAATGAGCCCACAAATTTTTTTTTTTAAAGATTTTATTTTTTAGAGAGCGAGTGAGAGAGAAACAGCATGAGAGGGGAGAGGGTCAGAGGGAGAAGGAGGCTCCCCGCTGAGCCGGGAGCCCGATGTGGGACTCGATCCCAGGACTCTGGGACCATGACCTGAGCCAAAGGCAGTCGCTTAACCATCTGAGCCACCCAGGCGCCCGAGCCCACAAATTTTTAAAATTCTAGGACTTAAGTCCCTCTGGCTGTAAGAACTCAGGAAATTCGGCCCCTTTCACTTTCAAAGCCGAATGTTATAGGGTTTGGTCTTCCCCTTGTGGGCCCCCTGGTGTGATAGTTTGTTTCTCGCCCTTCTCCGTGACCCAGCTCCCTCCCAGTGACACATAGTCAAGGTCCATTTCACTCCTAAACTTCATCTCTGCCCTTCTGACCTTCTATATGACCTCCTCTCTACCTTTAGTTCTGCCAGTCTCCCGGTCGTTTTTCAGGTTTTTATGCTGATGTGAAGGTTTTCTAGTTGTGTCTATGGGACAAGGTGAGCTCAGGGTCCTCCTACTCTGCCATCTTCCCAGTGTCTTCCTTGATTATGTTATTTTAGACTAAAAATGTACAGTTGACCCTGGAATAACCCAGGGCTTCGGGGTGCCACCACCCCAAAAGTCAAAACTCCATATATAACTTTCGTCTTCAGGGGCCACCTGTGCACTGTGCTGACTGTTGTGGAATCATATGTTGTTAGAGTTCATTGATTACTTCAGATGAAGGATGCAGAGGGAGGTTAGCATTTTCTTTCTTTTTTGTATTTTCCACAGATATCACAAGCATGCCTTAGCTTTGAAAAACAAAAATACACATGCATATACACATACAATAGAATTAGGGAATAGAGAAACAGAATGGGAATAAAAAAACAAAAAACACTGTACTTAGTGCCACTGTTTCACCTTTCTTTCTGAGGTCCCTAGCAATGTTCCTCAAGTGGAGACAGAATCCAAGCTCTGTTTCCTTTCTCTTCCCAGATACATGAAATTGGAATTAGCTGTTGGTGCCATTAAATCCTAAAATAAGATTAGGTAAATAATGATGATAAAAGAAACACCAAGGAAAAGAGAAACTCATTGAGAAGCAATTTCTTTCTTTTTTTAAGATTTACTTATCTTAGAGCATGACTGTGCATGAGCTGGGGGGTGGGCCGAGGAAGAGGGAGAGAGAGAATTTCAAGCAGACTCCCCACTGAGCATAGAGCCCCACAAGGGGCTTGATCTCATGCCCAGAGATCAGGACCTGGGCCAAAATCAAGAGTTGGATGCTCAACCAACTGTACCACCAGGTGCCCGCCCCCCAATTTCTCTTTAAAAATGGTGCTTTGGCTGAGTGATCTCGTTAAGTACTATAGTTTTTTTTTTTTTCTTTCTTTTTTTTTTTAAAGATTTTATTTATTTATTCATGAGAGATAGAGAGAGAGAGAGGCAGAGGCGGAGGGAGAAGCAGGCTCCCCGCGGAGCAGGGAGCCCGATGCGGGACTCGATCCCAGGACCCTGGGATCATGACCTGAGCTGAAGGCAGACGCTTAACTGACTGAGCCACCCAGGCGTCCCTAAGTACTATAGTTTTAACTACTTGTATACCTTTGGTGCTCCAGCTTCTATTTCCATCCTGACTTCTTTCATGAGCTCCAGGCCTCCTACTCAATAGATAAGTGAACAAATTAATGTGAATATTCCACAGGAACTTTGTATTCATGATGTTACAGCCCTCCTACTTTTTCCTCCCCACTCCAGATTTGTTTTTCTGTCTACCTTCTCAAGCTCAGCTCAAATCTTTAGATCATGCCCTTTCTCCTCCACGCTTGAAACATTCTGTATGTCCTGCCAATTTTGCCACTCGACATTGTTTTTCAAATCCAGCCCCTCCTTCTGGTCAGACTACCTTTGTGCTGAGACTCCAATCCTTGCCTTCTCACTGGGGATACAGTGCTGGCCTTCTACTTAGTTTTTCAGCCTCCAGTCGTGCTCCCTGTCCAATCCTGTAACAGCAATTGTGACAACCATGCATTCATGACTATATCACTCCCCCTACTCAAGCCTGCCCCACCTCCATATCCTGCCCAGTCCTTTGTATGTCTATCCACATCCCTGGATTATTCTAGTTCATCACCTCAGCACCATTCTTTTTTTTTTTTTTTCCCCACTAAGGCAAGAGTTGAGCCAGGTTTTATTTCCTATCAGAATTCTTCCCTGATACCATTTGCCAGGCCTCCCAGCCCCATCCACACATTTCTATTCCCTTTCACTCTGGGCAAAACTTCTGTCCTGTTTGTTCCCCTCTTGGGCATAATTCTCTCTCACTAACTATGGCATTGAAGTGGAGCATTTGTTCTTACTCTTCCAGCATTTTACCTGGCTGTTCAGTAGGTATTTTAATTTTACTGCAGAAAATATAAGACAGTGTCCTTAGATGGGTATTATAATTCTAGGGCAATCAAACAATATTGAATTATTTGAATTAGAATTAGAAATACATGTTGTATTGGTAATGATTGGTAATGATTCCAGTTTCTTTTCTCTCTTTTTTTTTTTTTAAGATTTTATTTATTGAGAGAGAGCAAGGGTGAGAGTGAGACAACACAGAGGGAGAGGGAGAAGAAAACTCACTGCTGCGTAGAAAGCCCAACATGGGGCTCAATCCCAGGACCCTGAGATTATGACCTGAGCTGAAGGCAGGCGCTTAACTGACTGAGCCACCCAGGTGCCCCTGATTCTAGTTCTTGATGATTATAATCAGAGTATGAGACTGGGGAGCTCTTGTCAGCCAGAGACAAGGTATAAGAACAGTATTTGGCTTCTCAGTAAAATATACACATACACACAGGTACACACACGCACAAGCACGCACATGCTATTTGGAAGAATTATTCCAGCTGAAGAGTACATCTCAGCTATAGGGAGAGGCAGTTCTATTTCTGGCTCTCCCATCACATGATTTTGTGACCTTACAGATCTGTCTTTGCTTATCTGAATCTGTTTCCTTACCTTGGAAAAACAGCTCCCCGGCTCTGTCTGTGTGTGTCTGTCTCAACTCCCCTTACCACAGAGAAATGTAAATTTTAATAGCAGTTGTATTTCAAATAGCATTATATGGGATGAATTTTTAATTAACCTAAAATGTTTCAGTAATATTATACCACCCTTAAAAATGAAGCTTTATAACTTGTACTAGTCAGGATTCTCCAGAGAAACAGAATTACTAGGATATAGAGTATATGCATGTACATGGAGACAGAGAAAGATTTATTTTAAGGAGTAAGCTCAGGATTGCAGGGATTGGCATGTTCAAAATCTGAAGAAGAGACCAGCAATCTGGAGACCCAGGGAAAAGCTGATGTTGCAGATAGAGTTCAAAGGCTGTCTGCTGACAGAATGCCCTCTTTCTTGGGCAAGTCAGTCTTTTACGTAAGGTCTTCAACTGATTGGGTGAGGGATATCCACATTATGGAGGGTAATTTGCTTTAGTTGATGATCTCATCTAAAAATCCCTTAACAGCAACATCCAGGCATGTTTGTCCAAATGTCTGGGTACCATGGCCTAGCCAAGTTAACACAAAACTAACCCTCATGATATCTAAATCATAAAATTTAAATACCATTGGCAAAACTTGGAGAGAAAAATGTAATGGGTAGGAAGGACAGTTTTGTTAGAAAATTCCTAAAATTTACAATCAAAACTTTAACTATAATGGTGCCTCTGATTTATCATCATTAGAACTATGTCTTAGGTCTTACATTTAAACTTTTTTCTCATGAGAATCAGGAATTTTTCCCAGTGTGGTTGTATTATGTATCTTGCTCTCTGATTTAAAGGTTATTAAAGTGAATGCATTGCTTATCTTCTTTGTACAAGTACACATTGATAAAACAAGATTCACTATTTTTTTTTACCTTTTTTGTAAAATACGTGATCAACTAAATACTAAAGTAGTACTTTTTTAAAACAACCCACTTAAGATTCCTGAAGAAACTAATTTACTATTTCCGAGTATTCCTTCTGTTTCTGTAAATCACTTTTTTTTGGTATAACATTTGGTAGAATTGCTAATTTCCTAAGGAATAATTTGATTTCTTAGTACTTCTGAAAGAAGTACATACATTTAACTTAGTTTGGAAGCTTTGTAAACTTTTATTATAAAATAAAACTTATTTGGTAAGATGAAGGCAACTTGAAGATGCAATTAGGAAAGTGATCATAATGGATACGTTCTTGAATCTAAAAATTGAATCAAATTATTGGGTTTATTTTTCAAATAGCTCTGAAAGCAATATGCCAACTAATTCTTCTGAAATTATACTATGCTGGTTCCTCTGATGTATCTACACTGTGACTTCTGAATAAATAACTATAGGATGTGTTTGGATGTAATTGGTGCTTAAAATTTGTTTGCTGGATGGTCTTGAAGTCAGTCCTTTATAATTTAGGTCAGCCAAGAAATGCCAGTGTACTAGATTAGCACAGTTCTTGCTGTTTTTGTTCAACAGCTGCAGGGTAATAAAACTGAATACTAGATAGAGCTGTATACCAAGTTACTATTATAGAATTTACATATTATGAAAGTAAAGAGCAAAAAAAAATCAAGTTTTTCCATGAGATTACTTGGCTATTTGTCCATTTGTATTGTGTTTGATTTATGGCATGAATGGTCAGAAATACTACAGACTTTTTAAAATAACCTCTAGAAATATGCATGGCAAGTGTTTTGTATTTGTAATGTTATCTCACGTTGTTAGGTAAAAAGTTCACTTTTTGTAAGGATAACAGACATGTTCTTAACTGTAATGAAATTTTTTTAAAAATGTGGAGGGGAGAGACAAATAAATTATTTGGAAATTATCTGTTATTTTCATCATTGCCCCACTAAGAATCTTGTATTTTTTTTTTTTCTAATCACTGCCCCATGAAACTTTAATACCACAGATACATATATCCTGCTGATGTCCTCTGGCCCTTGGAACACAAACCATAGTAACATCTAAGATTTCTCACTTTCCATGAGAAACAGTCCCCTTGTTGAAAATAAATAATTTAGCTCTTAGCTCTTCTCCATCAGATTTAGAAATAGACTTTTAAAGGGATTCAGATTTTTTTTTTCCCTCAGAACCCTAAGTTTTTAAGAAAAACTCAGTTTCCCCAAACTCCCTTAAAATGGTTCAAATTTTTCCATTCTTTTATTTATATCTGAAAACATCACAGATTGTTGAGTAATTAAGACCTAGATAGACTGTTTTCAGAGTTTCAGGATGATAGAAACCCATTTGATAATTAGAACTTTGGTTGGTGAAATCCAGATTTAGAGCATTTTTATTGGAGAATGTGGCCCCTGACTATATCAAATAAATGAGTCATTTGGACAATATCTATATATGTCTATAAATGTTTGGCCAAAGTTACGATTTGTTGCAATTAAATATAATTCCACTTGAAAAATCAGACTCTCTTGCTAAAGAGGAGAAATAAGATATATTTATACTGATAGGCATCGGGTTTTGATTTGTTTTATTTTTTCTCCCTAATGGCCAAGCTATTCACATCATTGTGGGAACAAAGATCTAGCTTTTGACTTAATATTTCAGAGGTAAAAAACATTATTACATGTACGTTGTCTAGTGGTTGCTCTAGGAATTACAATATGCATTACTTTAGGTTAATAATAAAATGCCATAAAACTTGGAAACTTAGTTGCAATAAAGCTACATTTCCTTCCATCTGCTTGTGTTACTACTGTCCTATTTTTACATCTTTAAGTGCAACGATCATGTTACAACTCTTTATGCAGTTAACTTTAAAATCAATCAAGAGAAGAAAAATACATGTTCAGTCTTTTATCCTGTGATCCTATGTATTGACCTTTTTTGGTGCTTTATTTCTTCCTGTGGGTTTAAGTTACCCTTGGGCATGACTTCTATTCAGCTAAGGGATTTCCTTTAGGGCAGGTATGCTAGCAGGGGATTACCTCAGCCCTTGCTTATCTGTAAATATCTTTTGTTCATCTTTATTTAGAAGGAAAGTTTTGCTGGATATAGGATTCTCAGTTGACAGATATTGTTCTTAAACACCCAACATTTGAATATGTCATCCTACTGCCTTCTGACCTCCCTGTATGTGAGAAGTCATTTTTCCTCCTGTGTCCTCCATGATTTTCTTTGTATTGGCATTTCAGTAATTTGACTAGGATGTTCCTAGATGTTGTGCTCTTTTTGTTTTTTGGGGATTCTTTGGGCTTTTTGTGGATTCATGTTATCAAATTTGGAAAGTTTTCAGCCATTTCTTAAAAATTCCTTTTTGGGGCGCCTGGGTGGCTCAGTTGGTTGGGCGGCTGCCTTCGGCTCAGGTCGTGATCCTGGAGTCCCGGGATCAAGTCCCGCATCGGGCTCCCTGCTCGGCGGGGAGTCTGCTTCTCCCTCTGACCCTCCTCTCTCTCATTCTCTCTCTCTCTCAAATAAATAGATAAAATCTTTAAAAAAAAAAAATTCCTTTTTATCCTTTCTTTTTGGGACCCTCATTTGCACATATGTTAGTATGCTTGATGATATCCTATAGGCCTCTATTCATTTTTTTTCCTTTCCATTCTTAATATTGCACAATTCTTATGGCCTGTTTAGGTTCAGTGATTCTTCTTCTGCAACCTCAAGCATGCTGCTGAGCCCCTTGTGAATTTATTTCAGTTACCGTACATGGCAGTACACATTTCAGACTGGGATCAGAGGAAGCTAAAAGTAGATGTAGTTGCTTCCTACCAGTTATATTTCATGCTGCTCTTGGGCTGTGGAATCCCCAGGGGTAAGGGAGCAGATAGGCCTTGCCCTCCAAGGGGGCTCTGTGTGTTATTGAGTGGAGAGGTCTGTCACTGTGAAGTACTTGGCCATCTGACTGCCAGAACTTGGAGAGACGAGGTGATGTCTGCTGTGCTTGCCAGGGCTATAAGTCATAGAGCACATGGGGTTCTCTGTGGTTCTTCAGGTCTTAGAGAATTCTTAGAGTTCATGCTACTCCAAATACTGCAGGCTTCTTCCTATTTGGAAGTAGAGGATTATTTGGATAATTACTCAAATAAAAAATCATTCCTATCACAATTGAGCCTTACATGTTCCAGGCATGCCTTAGACAATGGCAATAAAGAAGTGTAAAAATGGACAAAAACACAAATTCTATGAAGTTTGTTCTCTAATGAGAATCCACAGATGATAAAGAAATGAATGGTATATCATATTATGATATATGAGGTGGTGATTGCTATGGAGTACAATAAGGCATGGAGTCATAAGAATCCATCTTAAAGGGTAACATGTGAGTACCTGAATTGGGAAGAGAGAAAGTTATTCTTGTGGCTACCCATGCTGTCAGAACAGCAAATGCAGAGGCCCTGCAGCATGTACTTGGTATGTTCTAGAAAAAACAAGGAGGCCAGTGAACTATAGCAGAGTAAACAAAGGGGCTAATAGTAAGGCATGAGGTCTGGAAAATAATGGTTCTTTTGGTGTCAGAGGGGTGTTTTGAACTAACTATAATATAAAAGGATTACTTGGTCACTGCCCTGAGCATATACTGTAGAGAGCAAGGCCAGAGTAATGAGTTAAAATACCATTTGAAGAATCCAGGGCAAAAATAATAGGGGACTCAAATAGGTTGGTAACAATGAAGGTTATGGGAAGTGCTTGTTTCAGGGTATATTGTAAAGGTAGAGGCAACAGTATTTTTAATTGGACATGATGTATGAGCCAATGAAGGAAGAAAATGATGGCATCAATATTTGCGGTTTGTGTTACAAGAAAGAATTGTTTGTTTTGACATAGGAAAAATTCTGGAATGGGAAGATTTGGTGGGTTAACAGGTGTTTGGTTTGGGGTGTGTGAAGTTTAAGATGCCCGTGAATTATCTACACAGAGACTGGCCATGGCTGCTGCATCCAAATCTGAAGTTCAGGGAAGAGGACCGGACTAGGGATTTAAGTTTGGGAGTTGTCAATGGAAAGAAAAGTCAAACCAAGAAGACTGGTTGCATTTACCAAGGGAATGGGTACACAGAGAAAAATCTCTGGAAAATAATAGGAACCTCTAGATGAGACTGAGAGTGAACCTCACATGAGAGAAAAGGAAAACCAGGAGGGTCTCTGAAGTAAAGAAAGAGTACTTAAGGGTGTATGAGATCACTTCTGTCAAATGTGGTCATTAGGTCAGGAACGATGGGTACACAATGAAGATTAGCAAATGACTTCTGGACTGAAGAAGATGAACGTTGTTGGTGATCTTGACAAGGGTTGTTTCAGAAGAGCTGGTGGAGGGGTCAGAGCTAGGACTGGAACAGATTTAAAATAGCAGTGTGGGAGGGGTGCCTGGATTGCTCAGTTGGTTAAGTATCCAACTCTTGGTTTTGGCTCAGGTTATGATGTCATGGTTGTGAGATTAAGCCCCACATTGGGCTTCATGCTTGGCACGTTGTCTGCTTGAGATTCTTTCTCTCCCTCTCCTTCTGTCCCTTCACCCACTAGTACACAAGCTCTCTCTCTCTCAAAATAATAAAATCTTAAAAAAAAATAGCAGTGTTGGAGGGGTACTAGACAGCAAACGTAGACAGCTTTTGAGAAGATTGCTATAAAGGGGGCAGAAGGGAAAGCAGAGAGCAGTGGCTAGAAGAATATGGGGAACCCAAGAGAAGATTTCTTTTTGTATTCTTTTATTTTAAAATTATAGATTCACAGGAAATTGCACAAAAAATGTACAGGGAGGTCTTATACAAATTAAGATGTATCCTTAATTTGGTTTCCCTCAAAAGCCACTTGTATCATTATAGTACAATATTAAAACCAAGAAATGGGTATTGGTATATCCAGAGGTTAAGATTTCATCAGTTACACGTGTGTGTGTGCGCATGCATGCACACGCACTATAGAGTTTCATCAGATGTGTAGATTTGTGTAACCACTAGAACAACCAAGATCCAGAACTTTCCATACTCATGTGGTTCCCTTCTGCTACCCTTTTAAAGCTATACATCTTCGGGTGCCTGGGTGGCTCAGTTGGTTAAGCGACTGCCTTCGGCTCAGATCATGATCCTGGAGTCCCTGGATCGAGTCCCGCATCGGGCTCCCTGCTCGGCAGGGAGCCTGCTTCTGCCTCTGACCCTCCCCCCTCTCATGTGCTCGCTCTCTCTCATTCTCTCTGTCTCAAATAAATAAATAAATAAAATCTTTATAAAAAAAAAAAGCTATACATCTTCTATCCCTGACCCCTGGCAACCACTGTTCTCTACTTCTATAATTTTGTTATTTCAAGAATATTACATAAATAGAATCATGCAGTATTTAACCTTTGGGGATTGACTTTTTACACTCAGCATAATTCTCTTGAGAATCATCCAAGCTGGGGCACCTGGGTGGCTCAGTCGTTAAGCATCTGCCTTCAGCTCAGGTCATGATCCCAGGGCCCTGGGATCGAGCCCTGCATCGGGCTCCCTGCTCGGCAGGAGGCCTGCTTCTCCCTCTCCTGCTCCCCTTGCTTGTGTTCCCTCTCTCGCCGTGTCTCTGTCAAATAAATAAAATCTTTAAAAAAAAGAATCATCCAAACTGTTTTGCCTAACAATAGTGAATACCTTTTTATTGCTGAATGGTGTTCCATGGCCTTTTACCCATTGGGTCATTTAGGCTTTTCCTGTTTTGGGCTCTTATGGACACAAAGTTACTATGAACAATTGTGTACAGGTTTTTTTCTTTAAGATTTGTTTATTTTAGAGGGAGAGCAAGCAAGGAGGAGAGACAGGGGAGAGGGAAACAGAGTCTTAGGCAGACTCTGTGCAGAACATGTCCGGTCACGGGACTCCATCTCCTGACCCTGAGATCATGACCTGAGCTGAAATCAAGAGTCACATGTTTAACCGACTGAGCCACTCAGGTTCCCCAATTGTGTATAGTTTTTGTTTTTTTTTTTTTAATTTATTTGACACAGAGAGAGAGAACACAAGCGGGGGGAGTAGGAGAGGGAGAAGC
This sequence comes from Leptonychotes weddellii, assembly GCF_054177405.1. Lineage (NCBI taxonomy): Eukaryota > Metazoa > Chordata > Mammalia > Carnivora > Phocidae > Leptonychotes > Leptonychotes weddellii. The sequence goes on along the minus strand of NC_138381.1, from coordinate 48,922,404 downwards.
AGGCTTCCCGCCGAGCAGGGAGCCCGATGCGGGGCTCGATCCCAGGACCCTGAGATCATGACCCGAGCCGAAGGCAGACGCTCAACCAACTGAGCCACCCAGGTGCCCCTGTATATAGGTTTTTATGTGAAGATAGGTTTTCATTTCTCTGGGACAAATGCCCAAGAGTGCAATTGCTGGGTTGTGTGTTAAGTGCATGTTGAATGTGTGTATGGTTTCAATTTTTTATTTAAATTCCTATTAACATAGAGTGTAAGATTAGTTTCAGGAGTAGAATTTGGTGATTCAACACTTACATTTAACACCCAGTACTCATCACAACAAGTGCCCTCCTGAATGCCCATCACCCATGTTGAGTTTGATAAGATACTGCCAGACCATTTTTAGAGTGGCTATGTAATTTTACGCTCCTACCAGCAATGTATGAGTGACTCAGGTTCTCTACACCCTGGCCAGCATTGTGTGCTGTCACTGATTTTAGCATTCTGATGTTTGCATAGGGAGAGATTTCTTTTTAAGAAGAGTTAATTGCAGGAAAGTTGGGAGCCCACCTGTACCTCCAGTCTCTTCCTAAATAGCATGAAGATTGTGAAGGCCTAGCCCGAATTTTAAAATTTTGAGCAGCTGCTGTGACACGTATGCACATAGAGGTGATGTTGGTTTAAAAGGAGGTTATGCTTAGTAGATAAGGATGTATGGAGATCATCTTGCTCTGTGACCTGAAGACCAGGGAGCTTATGCTTTGCACAGAGCCTCCGCGCCTGTCACCAGTGGGAGTGATAGCCAGTGACTGTTTCTATTTCCTAGCCTGAAAGTTTAGTGCATTTGAGTAGTACACATCTGGGCACTAAGACTGCTCAGACCATATGTAGGGGCAAATGTGTGATTGTTAGCAGCAATGTAGGAATTACAAATTTGAGTTCATGCATTTTTTAAGATTTAGTTATTATTTAATAATAATAAATAGGGTCAGAGGGAGAGAGAAAATCTTAGGCAGGCCCTGCACCCAGTGTGGAACTGGAAGTGGGGCTCGATCTGTGAGATCATGACCTGAGCCAAAATCAAGAGTCGGATGCTTAACCGACTGAACCACTCAGGCGCCCTGAGTTGGTGTATTTTTTTAATCTATAAATCTTTTTGTCACAGGGACAGAGAATATGTAACTTGAAAATACCTAGATGTTGACAGAAACTCATTAAACACTGATGAGCCTAACACTAAACTACATGACAGAAAAAAAGAAAACTTGAAAAACATAGTAGGGAAATATATTTAAATATATAAACTATTAATATATAAATAAGATCTATTTATGTATTTAAAATATAAAGTTTCAAGATTTCCACGTTTTAGGATATAAAATGTTTTTCATTCTTAGTCAGAAACTATTGTTTCCTCTAAGCCAAATTTGTTCATCATTTAAAAAAAAAAGCAAAAAAGGAAAAAGCTGCAGAGAGAGCCTTTCGTAATGAAGAGGGAACTACCTTGTGATGGAGAAACGGAGATCTGATGAGTGCCAGTTGCCGGATCCCACAGCCTCTTGGGGGACCCGAAGGAGGCTATGCTGTGGTGATTTTGCTCAGCATGGGTCTCCTTCTTGATGCTGCTTGTAATAACTAGACTGAACAGCTGTATCCACTTCAGGTCATTTGAAACATGTCAGCTCCAGAAGGAAGGTTGATCAACGAGGCATTGTGACTTGTTGCCCCAAGCTCAGGAGGAAGCCTTTATTGAGCCAGTGCATCCCCTGGGACATAAAGAGAGAAAGGAAGAATAAGACAAAACAAAGCAAAACAAAATAGGAGATGAGCAGCCAAGTGTTCTGGAGGCAGAGAACAAACAGTTAAAAACCAGAAAGCTTTGGTGTGTGATTTGTATTTTAAATGCTATCAACTTCTGACTTTCAATAGATCATTTAAAAACAGAGTTTTCTGAGAGCTAAAATTGTGACTCAAATGCTTGCTTTCTTGCAGTTACTTCCCCTGTACTTGATACATAGCCTTTTGGTGGTATGGTTGTGCTCAGAAGACTTAAGAGGAATGAGTAAAGGAACATCTGTAATTCCAGGTGGATAATCCTCATCATCACAGAAGACATTAATGTTTAATTGTGCCAAGGACTAAAAAAGTCACAAGTGGCCCCTCTTCTCCATGAATCTACAACCACCTGTACAAAAGTAATAGAGAGTCACATAGAGAGGATCATTGATAAGGACACATGAAGTCATAATAAAATGGGCTTAGACATTTCCATAAAATACTGGTCATGAGTGTATGTTTTCAGGAAAAAGGCAAGAGTGTCTACAGAATTCTGAGTGGTGGTTATTGGGGAAAGGGAATGTTGGTTTTTCTTTATTCAAATGGAAAGCTTAAAGAAAAGACAAGGTGTTGTGTGTGAGGAAGTGGATGTTTGCTAGGAGACTTCTCAGGCATCAGGGGCTACTTTATGAAACAGGAATCACAGGACATTTATCTTGGTTTAAAGGAAGCTGCCCTGTGGTCTGTGTATATATGTGTTCCCTGTGGTCCATGTATACGTGTATTTATCACAGCCATTTAGAGCAGTGACTTTGACTTAGCAGGTGCTAAGTAAATGGCATAAGCTTGATCGATAGGACTTTTAAAAGGCAGAAGGGATGGCTTTCCAAGGCATGGTAAGAGAAGTGTTGGTGAGAGGCTAACTTTGCACAAACATGAGGGATACGGTGTCAAGGAAATGGAGAGATGTGGGAGCATTTTTCTCTGAAGGCCAGAGTGTTTGGGCATACATAATAAAATGGGCCTGGCATATTGCAGATAGAGCCTGGAAGCATAAGATTCTCCTTTTATGTTGCATGAGAGAATAGCCAAAGTCGGGTAAGAAAGAAATCTGGCAAGAGACAAGGAGGTGTATCTTCATTTTGATGAAGTTGGCACATGCCTCTGAGTGATTAAAAACATGGTTTGATGTTATTGAAAAAGTTGGGCAAACTTTTCTAGAAGCAGTACTATGAATATTTTTGTTCATTGGTGATCTTATTGTGTGGCACATTTCAGGACTTCATAGGGTTTTTTTGTTTATTTTTTTTTAGAGAGAGTGTGTGTAAGTGGGGGGCGGGGCAGAGGGTGAGAGAGAAAGAATCTTACGCAGGTTCCCACACTCAGTGTGGAGCCCAATGTGGGGCTTGATCTCTCAACCCTGAGATCATGACCTGAGGCAGAAAGCAAGAGTCAGATGCTTAACCGACTGAGCCACTCAGGCTCCCCAAGTTTGTTTTTTTTTAAGAATTTATTTGAGAGAGAGTGAGTGAGAGAGATAGAGAATGAGTAGGGAGGAGAGGGAGAAGCAGGCTTCCTACGAGCAGGGAGACCAATGCGGGGCTCGATCCCAGAACCCTGGGATCATGACCTGAGCTGAAGGCAGACTCTTAAAGGACTGAGCCACGTAGGTGCCCCAGGACTTCAAGGTTTTATTTAGGATTTGTAAGTAAGTTCAGCAATTTGTGATGTACAATTCTACTTATAATAGAAAGAAAAAAATAAATATTTCAAATATGCTGACACAAACTAAAGGATAGTTTTAAATCTTAGTATAGTTCAAAGGAAATGTATAAAATAAAATTTGAACCCAGTATAATCTAACAATTCCATTTGTACATTAAATCTAGGTTATTCAGAATGAAACTCGTATTTTGATATACAATTAGTTTTTCAGATTTGTCTTTACTTAAAAGGAATCAGAATAAACTGAAGCAAAAATGCATGATTTTAGATACTGATTTTTCTTCAGTTTATTTTCAAATGGTGTAGATTTTTAGATATAGTACTGTATGTATATATATCTTTTAAAGTTAGAAACCAAAGTCTATTTACCTAAGAGACAATTAGCTAGATTTTAAAAGAGAATGACCTAAGATTTTAGCATGTGTAATAAAATTAAATTTATCTCAGAGCTATTAAAACTTACAAATGTGACCCTGGAATGAATAAATATGGCTATTTTTATAAATTCTTACAAATCAGAAAACTCCTCCCCCAAATATGTCAAGCTTAATTTTCTGCTCTGTGGAGCACAGCTAGTAGGGTAGCAAAGCCCAGTGACATTTTCCAGTGTGAGTTGCCAACCACTAGAAGCCCATGGCAGTGTTTAAATCTACAGCAAACAAGCTAACAACTGGTTGAAGAACGGATTATGTAATTCTTCAATATTTCTTTGTGTGGTGTTTACATCACTGTCAGAATCCTGAAGGCAGAGCTTGTGACTATCAGCTAAGGTAGCATTTTAGTACAGCTATGAGCCAATGTAATCTTTGCTTTTTGCACAGGCTATGTTGGTTAACTTCTCCATCTTTTGCTAAACTCCTACTAAAGAAATGGGTATTTGAGTGTGTTCACTTAAGTCTGTGTTAGGGCTGTGATTTCACTGGTCATTATTTCTGCAGCATGGCCGATATTAATTTTTAAGTCTCCTGGAGAGCATTAATTAGTAAGATAATATGCCTCTATTTGGGTTCTGATAATGCTTCGGTAGTTAGATGAATCCTACAGATTGAAACATTGGTAATGGCAATGGAAGAGTTAAATTCAGAGGCATGAAGAATATTGTATGATTAGAATTAAACAAAAGTCAAAGAGGACCTCTACAGTATAATGGACAAAAATACTTGTATGCCATAAAACTTTATTAAGGTTCTAGAAGAAATATGACTGTATATGGTTCTATTGCATTTCCTTATTTTTTTTTCTGGATCTGTAAATGACATTGTATGTATGCGCAATAATACCTCATTTACTTGGAAATGGGGTTGAACAGAAAGGTGGTAGATGAGGACATTTTCTAGATAATTGGAACATATCCCAATTGCCAGACTTAATTTATTTTGCTTTTTAAAATTGAGTATTTATGTATTTCCCAGCCTTCTTTTAATAGAAGGTGTTGATCATAACATTTTTCTTTTGCCATAAGCATGTTACCTTTTAGAATTTAGAAAAACAATATATTTATAACTGGCCTTATTGAAGACACTGTATTATAGACCCTGTGGGCATTTTAGAGGCTAATAAAGATCCTGAACATCTGACATTCTATTGGTAGAAATCAGTACTTGTATGACTGGTACTCATGTTTCATATGTCAGTTATGATTTAGTTATAATTCTGTCTTCCATAATAGACTATGAAATCCTTAAGGGACAATATATTCATTTTTTTTTAAATGGGACTTTCAGAGAAAATCATGGATGACTGCAGTTGAGATCTCAAAGTCACTACTGTTAGTAGATTGGTTTGAGTTGATAGAGTTGGAAAATTCTAGAAATTCTATCCTTATTAGAAGAAAATGTGATTGTCATTGCAGTTTAATGTTGAGGAAAATTGAAATACATGGTTTTGCATTAGCACCTTTATATAGCTAAGCTAGAAGTATTGTTAGTTTAGAAAAATATAATGCCTCATTAAAATGTTTCAAAGCACTCATTTTGGTACACAGAAATTAAAAATATTTCCAAGCTAGCCGAGTGCTAACTCTGCAGTATTACCAGTATCCAATATCTCCTGCCATCTTTTGAGAAGAAATAAACACTTTGTAACAGATGGAATAGTCAGCATTTATAGTAAAAGCCAGGATATTATCTTTCCTTGTTCTACCAAGTAGTAAACAGATAACTAAAGCATTCATTTTTGCAAAGGGGTTGAAATATAAAAAATAGTTATTTTCCTTTCTTTTATTTTATGGAAGAATATATTCTCAGAAATTAGTACTTGGTTTTAATTGCATCCTTTGGAAAGCTCTGAGAATATGGCGTGTTTAAACTATGAAAATTGAGACAAAAGGATACATTCAGGAAAAAAATTCACTGAATTATTACGTACACAAAGTAAACCACATGAATCTTAAGTGTACAGCCTGGTGAACATGATGGTTCCTGGGTTATCCTTGTGTAACCCCCCTAGTATAAAGGTACAGAATATTATCTCTAGCCCAAAGAACTCCTGTGTCATCCTTCCTAATTAATACCCCCAGAGGTAATTACTATCATGCATTTTTCCACTATAAATTAGTGTTATCAGTTTTTTGAATTTTATATAACTGCAATACCCTATGCTCAATTTTTGTTTTTGTTGTCACTCAATATTATCTCTGTAGGATTGATGGTGTTAAAGGCAACAGTATTTTAATACCCTTTGTGGCTGGAAAGTGGTCAATTTTACAAACAGAGCATAATATATTAATCAGTTCTATTGATGAAAGTTTGTCTTGGTGGTGGTTTCTGGCTTTCATGAGTCAAAAAGCTGTGAAGATTCTGGTTCACATCTTTTGATGCGCACACATGGTCATTCCCTAGGATGTACCTAGGAGTGCAATTGCTGATCAAAAACTCTGCATTTGTTCACCTTTAGCTACACAGTCTTTTAAAGTGAGTGAACCAATTTACACTGGACCAGTCACATGTGAATTTCATTTCCTATATCTGCTAACACTAGGTTTTTACAAAAAAAAGCTATTTTTCTAAAAGCTATCCCATTTTACCTTTCATATTAGTCTATAATCCATCTGGCATTATTTTTATGTTTTGGGTAAAGTGTGAGGCAGTGGTCAAGACCCATTTCTTTTTCCACATGCATTTTCAATTTATCAAGCACCATTTACTGAAAGATCCAATTCATTGTTTTCTGCATTCATTGAGTTGGCATTTTTGTCATAAATTAAGTAGCGTAGCTATATATGTGCGGGTGTGTTTCTTGACCTGTTTTGTAAGTTACTGGCATAAAGTTTTTTTTCTGACACTTGTTTACTGCAAAGATGTCCTTATTTTCATGTGATACTGCTAAGTTTCTCTTTTCCTAATGTCTTAAGAGTTTCTAGAAACAGCGTTTGTTTTTTTCCATTATATACCTGGTTTCAACTCAATTGATTTTTGTATTCATTTTTATTCATTCTTTTTATCTATTATCTTTGAATTTAGTTTGCTAGTCTTTTTCCCAGGTGCTTTTAAAATGTTTTTAAACTTTCATTTTGAAGCAAGTTGAATTTTAAAACATTTGTCAAAGTATTATTAAGAATTCTTATAAGCCCATCACCCAGCTTCACGAAGTGTCAACATCTTATATAATAACATAATATTATACAAATATACAAACATAATATTATACAAAATTAATATTGATACAATTCATAAGCCTTTTTAAAAATTTGCCAATTGTGCTACAAATGTCCTTTTTCTAGTTGAGGATCAAATCCAAGATCATACATTGAGTTTAGCTGTCAAATCTATCTTCCCATGAGGTGGGGAACTTAGACTTCATGTATCTTCATGACCTTGACATTTTTGAGGAGTGCTGTCCATTCAGTTTGGGGAATTTCTCTGAATTTGTGTTGTCTGACATTTCTTCATGATTAAGTTCAGGTTCCTTTTTTTTTTTTTTTTAAGATTTATTTACAAAGAGACCATGTGAGTCAGGGGAGGGACAGAGGGAGATGGAGATAAGCAGTCTCCCTGCTGAGTGAGGAGCCCCATACAGGGCTTGATCTCAGCAACCTGAGATCAAGACCTGAGCCAAAACCAAGAGTTGGTCACTTAACTGATTGAGCCACCCAGGCACCCCTCAGGTTCCTCATTTTGGCAGGAATACTTGAGAAATGATAAAGTAATCTCAGTGTCTCATATCAGGAGGTACATAATATTGACATGTTTGATTCCTGGTGATACTAAGATTGATTACTTGATTGAGGTGGAATCTGTCAGTTTTCCCTACTAATTTATATATATAAATTATAAAATATATAAATCATATATATAAATTTTTATAGTTAATAAGTATCTTGTGGGGAGACAGTTTTAGACTATGTAAGTATCCTGTGTTATTTCCCCAGTAACGTTACCCTCTATCAGTGATTCTTGCTTCTGCAATAATTATTATTCTGGTGTTTGTGAGATGATGATTTTTTATTTGCATCATTCCTTCTATATTAATTTGAAATCTACTCTAAAAATAAGCTGTCTCGTCCTTATTTATTCATGTAATTGCTTACTTGTAGTATAGACTCAAGGATATTTATTTATTCCAGGAGATCAAATCCACTCTAGTTAGTTCACTTTATTCTAGGTTTAGCCATTGGGAGCTCCTTTAGGCTGGGTCCTTTATTCTTTTGACATGCCATCAAATTTTGAGCATTTGCTTCCTTTCTGACATTACAAGATCTTGCTGGCTCTTCTTGCCCCATTCCCTTATTCTCCTCTCTGCCTCATTCCTGAAATCAACCATTTCTCCTAGGATTTTCCATTCATTTTATTGAAGAAGGGTATTTGGAAACCAAGATCTGGGTGTTTGGTGTGCTCATTGAACTTGGTCATTGCTTCTAGGTCCTCTCTCACCTAACTGAGCTAGGACATATGTACATATATACAAACAAGCATATACACACATCTATTGTTTTTATATCTATTTGTGTCTATACACACAAACCCAAATATGATTTCATTGATAGATCTGACTTCTTTCCCACATCACAGGGTTTATTCTGGCAAACTCCCCTCCATTACTAGTGATTTTTAACAATGAGAAACCTCACTCTAATTATCATCAATAGATTTCATTATTAATCTGTAAATACACAAAGTGTTTTAAATTGCAATTTCATACCACTGTGAAAAATAAATCTTTAACTACAATACAGCATGTGGGTAGCCTTACAGTAAGCAAGCAAAACACTTTTTCAAGAGTTACTTAGGTTAATTTTCTTTCCTCTCCCTTTCAGTGTGGTTATATTATTACCTTATAGTACAATATATATGAAAGCTATTTCTGAATATTAATTTCATATTCTGTTGCCTTACAGAATTATTTTATTGAGGCACTACTGTTACTCGTTAGCATTTTCCAGATGCCACATCATTCATAAGTAAAAAGGTTCACCTCTTCCTTACCAATTCTTATAACTTTAATTGATTTATTTTGTCTAAGTCCTTTTGCTAGTACTTTCAGTACAATAGTGAATGAGATACTGTGCATATTCCCCCTATTTCAGGTCTGAATAGAAATGCTTCTAGGGGCACCTGGGTGGCTGAGTCGGTTAAGTGTTGACTCTTAGTTTTGGCTCAGGTCATGATTTCGGGGTTTTGGGGTTGAGGCCTACATCAGGCTCTGTGATCAGTGGGGAGTCTGCTTGAGGTTCTCTCCCCACTTCAACATTATACTGTTTTAATAACAAACAAGTTTTCTTTTGTTTCAAATTTATAGTGTGTTGGAACTATATATCTCTAATGGGGTCAATTTTGGTAGTATGTGTTTCCCAGAAAATTTTCCTTTTTATCTAGATTTTAAAACTTAAAGAAAAGATGTTTGCATAGATAGTCCCTTATAAGTGTAGATGTTTGTAGAGTAGTTCCTTCTGATTTTTTTGCCTTTTTTCAACAGTTAATTAATCCTTGTCATTCCTTAATTTGTATAGTTTTACCTTCATATATATAGATATATGCATATATCTGTATATATATATGCATATATCTATATATATTTATAAATAATAAAGGACTCCTTTCCAGATATATAAAGAAACTCCACAACTAAAATAACTTTAAAGTGGACAACCTATTTAAAAAAATGATAAACTTTGAATTGGAACTTCATAATAGAGAATATCCAATCAATAAACAGATTTAAAAACTTCACTAGTCATTGGGAAAATGCAAATTGAAACCACAGTGTAATGTGATAAGTCCCCTAGAATAACTAAAATGAAAAAGACTGGGCACCTGGGTGGCTCAGTTGATTAAGCATCTGCCTTCAGCTCAGGTCATGATCCCAGGGTCCTGGGAAGGAGCCCCACGTCAGGCTCCCTGCTCAGTGGAGAACCTGCTTCTCCCTCTCCCTCTGCCCCTACTCCTGCTTGTGCTCTCTCTCAAATAAATAAAATCTTTAAAAAAATAAAGTAAAAACAAATAAAATGAAAAAGACTGAAAATCCCAAGTATTGGTGATGACATGAAGCAAATGGTAGTTTTATATACTGCTGGGATAATAAATGTCATACACACACACACACACACAACAAACATGCATGCAGGACTGGCTGAAAAACAACTGAATTGGTCTCATCTTCAGCTTATAATTTGATAGTTTTTTTGAAGAGGATTTGTAGGAGAAAATGCTTTGGCTTTTCATTCTCTCTAAAGCTAAAGGTTGACAGAGGTGATGAGAAGGCACCAGAGGCTTGGAATGTTGGAGGAGTTCTTCACGTAATGATCAAAGTTTATTCCCTACGTCAACAATGAAGAATGCCTGTGATGGTGGTAGATGACAAGAATGGGCAAAACATTATAGAGCTCAAAGGCATGAACTTCATAAGCTGGAGTCATTGAAAGGCACCAGTGTGGGAGATGTGGGATGTTTCTGACTCAGGAGAAGCTGCAATGAAAGAAGAGTCCTCATGGGACAACACTGCAAGGAGTTCCAAGTCCTGCATCCCAGCAGTTGTCAAGTGAATGGTGGAGATTGGGGAAGCAAGGAGGAACGAATGAGGGGCACAGGAGTGGGGGGCACCTAGGATCGGTAGTCAGGCCACTCCAGGTTGGTTGGGCTTTGAAAGGAGAGCTCTTCCAGATGCACAGACCTCAGAGTTACCAAGTCTCTCCCACAAGTGTGAAATAGCAACAGCAGATGAGTGTAGTGACAAATGGGCGAGGCCATGCAGGTAAGAGTAAGGAACAGGAAGATACCAGTAGACAATTGTATCTCTTAACTAGGGAAAGGGTGTGCAAAGATAATTGAAAGAAGAAAAAACGTGATAACAAAAATGTGCAAACATTTTCATCATCACTGTCACAAAAAGCAAGTTAAAATCAAAGCCAACCATAAAGTTAATTTTCTTCACGTGCTAAATATGAAAAAATTTAAAATAAATTACAACCAATGACAGCAATGAAATCAAACTGCTTATCATTCTTTGTCACAACTGGCACAAATATCCTATTCTAAGAAGACAGCTGTCAATATACATTGAGATCTTAAACATGTTGATGTCGTGGTTCTACTTCTGAGAATGAAGCCAGTGCTTAGGAATGTTGATTTGGGATGCAGATGCTGGAGTGAGGCTATCTGGATTCAGGTTGTAGGTCTGTTTCCCATCCATGTGGAATCAAGCAAGTTGCTGAGGCTCCTTGTGCCTCAGTGTGCTCATCTGTAAGAGGAGATTAATGATAGTATCTACCAGGGCACTCCGGTGGCTCGGTCAGTTAAGCATCTGCCTTTGGCTCAGGTCATGATCCCAGGGTCCTGAGATTGAGTCCCACATTCTCCCTCTCTGCTTCTCCCTCTCCTCCCAGCTCTGTGCACATGCTCTCTTTGTCTCTCTCTCTCAAATAAATAAAATCTTAAATATTTTATTACCTACCTTGTGTTAGGAGGGTGTTAGGAGGGTTATTATATGTAAAGCAGTTAAGGTAATATGCCTGCCAAATGCTAAGCACCCCATGAGACCTAGTTACTATTTTAGGTCCACAATTGCTCATCAAAAATTCTAAAGTTTTCAGAAATCAGACCTTGTTATATTTTTAGAAAAGTAACATGAGATATTTAGGCTATATTATATAATGACCCCCCCAGGGTGTTCTGGGGTAGGACCCAGAGTTAGACCCATTCATAATTTCATTGTGAATTATAAGAATATTCATATTGAGCATTCTAAATAATAAGTGGCTTCATATCAGTTCAGGTCAGATCAGATTTTCCTACCAAATGAGAAACAAGAAAATCCTTAAGAGAATTTTTAGAATTTGGTGTTGTCATAAGGGATTATAGATCTACATTCCATAATAAAAAAAAAGTGAAATTTATCCAAAATGTATAATGCATTATTTCTTTTAAAAGATTTATTTATTTATTTTAGAGAGCATGTGCGTGTATGTATGCAGAGTGGATGAGCAGAGGGACAGAATCTCAAGCAGATTCCCCGCTGAGCATGGAGCCAGATGCCCGGCTCAATCTCACAACCCTGAGATCACGACCTGAGCCAAAATCAAGAGTCGGATGCTTAACTGAGCCACCCAGGTGTCCCTGTAGTGCATTATTTAATAAAATGTTTACAAACTATTGAAACTTTGAACTGCTTGTTGTAATGTTAAGAAAATAAACAGAATATAGTATTGTTATATATCTAGGGAAAATCTCAGCATAGAAACATAGTCTGGAAAAGATACCATATTATTAGTAATGGCAATGATGATGTGCTGGGAATATGATTAAATATTTTTATTTTCTGTTGGCAGATTTTTAATAAAGATACTATTATGAAAATCTATCAAATGGACCTTAGTACATAGCTTTAATTATTCTGTAAATTTGGCCATAGTAATTTGAACAAGTTGTCTTTTGTCAGTTATCTTTCCATGGTGGTAAACGTTACTATAAATCAATCTTTCGTGATAGAGTTAAATAGAAAAATTTCTTTGTGGCTCAGTCGGTTAAGCGTCTGACTCTTGGTTTCAGCGCAGGTCATGATCTCGGGGTCATGGATTCGAGCTCCACTCTCAGCACAAGCCTGCTTTGGGTTTTCTCCCTTTTCCTCTCCTTCCCCCTTCTGCCCTTCTCTCCACTGGCACACACAAGTGGGCATGGGCACACTCGCTCTCTCTAAAATAAATAAAATCTTTAAAAAAATAAAGTAAAATTTCTTTGAGTGTTCTAATGTGTTTTATGTGCTAAATTTCACTGACTAATTTTAGTTGCACTCAATCTACTAAAACTCAGTGTAAGTAAACTTAAGGCAAGTTTATAAAAAATAGTATTTTATATGAAACCAATAGTAAAAGTTAAATTTTATATGTTTGCTGTTTTGCTATGGATAGCATCAAAATACTCCAAATGAGCCCTCCAACACGGGAGTTCAGAAAGTAGCAAAGACTGAAAATCAGATAAACATGGTTTAAGTCCCAATTATACTGCTTTCTTGTTGTCAAACTTGGGTAAATGACTAATTCCCCAGATCTTGGTTTCCTTATTTGCAAAACAGATTTAATAACATGTCATCTGAAGATGAAGTGAGCTAATTTCTATAAAGTACCACCCACTGCTTTATATTATGTGCTCAATAAATGGGTGTTCTGTTTTCCTTTCACTGAGAGCAGGAAAAAAAAAAAGGGAAGGGATAAAATAATTACTCTTTACTGAGCCACTGTTAAAAGCACTTGTATTAATTAGTCCTTTTCACAGTCCTCTGGAGAGGGTGTCCATAGCTTGCCCAAGAGGCAGGTGGGGGCTGAAGTGTGACATGAAGTCTCAGCATTGGACCCAGAGCTCGCATTCCTGATGACTAGATAAGCCTGCGAATGAACTGTTGGTTAAACGATAGGATGAGGCTGTTATTCATGTGGTTTGATGTGTATATAATATTGAAAAAGTAACTTACAAAGCTCTGTTAACGGATTCGTGCTTGTTTTCTGTTTCTCCCTGTGTTTCAGCACCTTGTGAATGGTGCTCTGGAGCACTTTCCGTGATTACTACTCATACCTCTTCCTGGGACACTGTTGAAAAGACCAGCAAACATCCGGTTTTCTCAGATATAATCTCAGATTAATGGAGTTGTGGAACAGATTAAACTCGTCTCACTAAAATCAGGTAAGTTTCAAAATACATTTACTCTTTGGTGATGATATCTGACATCATGACCTGCTCAGAAGTATTTCTGCTTTGTTATAAATTGGAAAGTTAT
>NC_138381.1:48893593-48908619 GCF_054177405.1 Leptonychotes weddellii | reverse complement strand
TTCTAGATGAAGTGTTCCATGATTCATTGTTCGTGCACAACACCCAGTGCTCCATGCAGAACGTGCCCTCCTCAATACCCACCACCAGGCCAACCCATCCTCCCACCCCCCTCCCCTCTAGAACCCTCAGTTTGTTTTTCAGAGTCCATCGTCTCTCATGGTTCATCCACCCCTCCGATTTCCCCCGCTTCATTCCTCCTCTCCTGCTACCTTCTTCTTCTTCTTTTTTTTTTCTTAACATATCTTGCATTATTTGTCTCAGAGGTACAGATCTGAGATTCAACAGTCCTGCACAATTCACAGCGATAAGCATTCTTCTTATAAAATATAACTGCAATACAGTTTTATGAAACTTGTAATTGCTACAATCTACATTATTTTTATTGCTGTAAAATAACTGTATAATGGAGAAGGCTATCCCCTTGAAATGGGTTGTGAAGAAAATGTACCTGTCGAGATTATCTTTATGCAGATCCTTCCCTAACTGTGAGCTTCCCTTACCTGTACTTCAAATGCATGTAAATTTGCTTCTGTATATCTTTTCCACAACATCAAAATTTTCTGCTCCAGTATATGAAATTACCAGTCACTCTGGTTGGGATTAATTAGCAAAACAGAACTGGGATTGAAAAAAGACAGTAAAATTGAATCAGATGGCAGAATTGAAGCAGTTACTGCAGGCAATCCTGGGACAGGGGGTGGGGTAGGTTGGCGAGGAATTAAATGAGCAAAGGTGATGTGCCATCTCTTAGAAGTACACTCCAGTAGCTGCCATGCATGGACACAAGCTAAGTGATGAAAACAGTGCTTTGGCTATGACATGAATTTATCTTGGGTGGATAGATGTTGAGAAATACAGGTCATCCAAAGGTTTTGCTTCTCAAGCATGCAAGTTATTCTGCATCTCACATACCTGAGATTCCAGGTGAGTCAGTACCTCTTAGACATAAATGGAAAGATGCTGCATATTTAGTTGGAGGACTAGATCTCTTGGAATGCATGTTCACCTTCAACCTGTGACAACTTTTCAAGTTGTCAAGTATCTTGTGAGCAATGTAGGGAAGGGATATCCCCAAAGTTTCCTGGTGAACAAAACCTTGTAAATGGAAACTGGGAAGACTGAAGGCATGTAAATGCCCCTTGATCATAGTATGGTGGCAGAGAACATGGGCTTTAGGAACAGATTAATAACTGTGGTTTGAACTCAGACTCTGCCACCTTTTGGCCATGACTTCGGCCAAAGAGTTAATTTACAAAGAGTGCTTAGTAGTGGTCTTAAACAAGTGTTCAATAAAGACTATACTTAGGTGATTATGCAAACATTTATTAGGGTTTCTGTAGATTCACTAGTCCTTGATTTTAATACTATTTTCTCTGAGGACTTAAATTTCTCATCTGTAATTTCTCCTACCTTAAATTTTCCTTAGTCTTATCTAGTCAACCATAGGAAGATATTACTAAATTTTTCAAGAGTAGAAATTTTTTTAAAAAATCTGGTATGTATTATATTTCTGAAGGTTCTTGATATTTTAAACTTTATGATTTCAAACCTGCCACTCTGTAGCATCTTGATATTGGGTCAATTACCTTCCAAATCTTTTCATCTTTGAAATGAGAATAATAGAATATCTATCTACAATAATTTTTTGTGAATAATAAATAAGACCTAGTGTATGATAAAGAAATACCCAATGCATGTGAGCTATTACTAATACTACTACTGTTAGTATTGTAATTATTCTTCTTAAATACATTCTTATCTACCTCTGGTGTGATTGCTGCTGCTGTCTTTAATTGGTGGACCTTGAAGCAGGATGTTCTACAGAATTGCTAATAAAATATTAATATATGCAAAATCTCAGGTCATGGTTTAAATCTTGAACATGATTCATTATGTTCATCATTTTATACCCATAAAATATATAAATTTAATTTAATTGCAAATCTTATTTCATGATGTTACTAAATTACCTCCAAGGACAACCACTTTTAAAATTCCCAAACTTGATTCTTTCCAGAGGAAACTACATAACTTCTATTTTAAATTGCTTCACACTTTGATGATTCTTAATAGCAGAGTTCAGCCATTTCAACCGTAACTTTTTGCTCTTTAAACTGCTGACCCAACCAATTGAATCTGTGAAATTATAAAATACTAGGAATCAGGATACCATGACTTTCTACTCCTACTCCACCTAAACTTCTAACTTTATATGCAGTCTTATCTCTAGGAGTGCTTAGAACTTGATTCCATAATCCAGTCTTTTCCATAATCCAATCTTAATGCTCAGTTCTGACTCAGATATTATTCACCATAGTACAGTACTGGGTTTCAAATAACCAGTGAGATTTAGGAAGCAGAAAACTTTGGCTTTCTCTCATGTGGAGACCTGATGTTACCATGAAAAACTATGTAGTAGAATTGATGATGATGTTCTTTATGAATTGTTGAAGACAAGAAAATGAAAACTTTTTTAGATTTTCTGTCCATTTGATTTTCTTCATTTTTTTGTTTTTTTTAAGATGTTTTAAAATAAGTTAATTATATGAGCAAGCAAGAATAAAAAACCCATCTTTTAATATGCATATAAAGATTTATGGCATATTATACTGGGTTAACCAATACAGTAAATCATTAATATATTTAATCTACCTTTTTATATGATCTGGGCTTAAGCCAGTTTTTTTTTTTATAAGAACAGTATAATTATTTTACTGAAGCATTTACAACTATATATACCATTAGGTCTTTCACAGAGGGCAACAAGGCAATATTAGACCTTAGAGCAAATTTTGTAATTTTTTTTTACTAGCCACTTATAGTATTTAGCAGAACAAAAAGTACTTCTATGATTTTATGAAAGTTAGAAACTCTGAGTGAAGAGAAAGCAAATGTTTAAAACCATTTAGCCTTAGTGGTGTAAAATATTTCTTCAATATTTAAAACATAAGATCTTTGAGAGTGTTTATCCAAATATTTAATGTATTTTTCTACTTATGATCCTTGAACATAATCTTGTATAGTGCAAAGATATAAATAACAAACTCAGAAATCCCATTGCCTATCATTAGAACCCAAGCATTATCAAGTTCAGGGGCTCTGTTTTAGGTGACCTCAGTGTTACTAGAAATAAATACTCAGTGTTACTGGAAACACTCCCACTGCCAAAGTAGGTGCTCAGAGGAGACTTTGGCTTTTGGAATATTGTGCATTACCAGATACTTAATCTTGTGGCTTTTTAAGATCTATGGATTGGGGAAGGGAAGTAATATTTATTGTTCACCGCATGCTAAGAACTTTACTCCAAATCTGGAGATGACCTTGTGAGATGAGTCCAGATATTCCTGTTTTATTTATGGATAAAATGAAGATCAAGGAATTAAGTTACTTGCTCAAAGTCATACCCCCAAGAAATGCACAGAGGCGTGGTTGGAGTGGACATAGAGACTAACCTATATCCATTTAAATTCAAAACTACCTTCTATTTTATCATGTTTTCCACTTTATTATTCTATCAAAGACTCTTTGAGAAAAAGTTGCCTTCAAAGTTAGGAGCAAAAATCTGTTTTTTCTGTCTGACAGGAATATGCAATGTCAAGAACATTAATACCACTTTTTAAAAGTTTCTAGATTGTCTATCCTGTTTCTCATATAGTTTCTGAGGATTGTTTTGATTCTTGGGCAGGAGTAGATCCCAGGGGTAGATTAGTAGAATGGTGAAGGCATAAGGGGAAACTTCAGGTATCTGATTACATACATCTAATGTATTCCAGGTCAGTTCCAGAGAAGAAAAATTCTATTCTCCAGTGCTCTGAAGGACACTAAACATTTGGTTGTTATTGGTGGTTAACAGAAATTTAAAGCCGACTTTAATTGCTATGACCTTTCATTAAGTCAATACCTAATCATATTTGGTATTGTTTACTGCAGTGTTCAATGATAATACAATTGTCTTGTTTAAGTTGTTTGGGGAATCTGCAGAGGCAAAAATCTCTTAGTACTTAACGATATTTTTTGTTTTTCAAAGTATATAATACATTATGTATACTTAGTGTACATTCTTATTTAATCTTATTTCTACTTTATAAGAATACTGATACTTCTCCTCATTCACATTTTCCTTATGTTATTTGCATAGTCTTATCCTGAAAATATATGGATAATAGCAGTAATTCATAATTCTTGGTATGAATTGACAGGAAAGAGCATAGAATTTCGTACAGGTCTGGAATTAACTAGATTATATTTATGGCACATTTAGATGCACCTGAGCTCTTAAATAATATTGAAACTCCACTTGTCTTCAATATTTTAGAGATTTTTCTAGAGGAGTCATTTCATACATAATCTTATTTAGGTTCACTTCTATAATATGATTTCAAGAAGACTGTGGTCTAGTGAATTTTCCTTTTCCTTTTTTTTTTTTAATAAAAGTCAATTTTGTCTAGGAACAGCAAAATGTTTAGTTTGTTTCTTGGCAAATTTACTAAGATCTACATGGGTATATTGAAAATCTGACAGTATAATTAGTTGTTGGTTGTCAGGCAAAAAATAAGGTGGGTACACAAATACCTTCTACCTCTTTATATTTGCACTAAAGCTAAGTCTGTGTGAAGGAAAGAGCAGTAGACATAAAGTCAGAAGACTAGGTGACTTCACTTACTGTGAATTTTGGCCACTTTCTTGGCATCTTAAGATTTAGTTTTTTGTTTGTTTGTTTTAAGGAAAAATAAACTTTCCTGAGTGGGAATTGAATGAGATAATGTTTGGAAGTGTCCTAGAATTTTAAGGCTGTATAAAAAAGGTACACATGAATGTTGCTATTGCCACTGGTATAACATGGAAACTTTTAATGTAAGAAATTTAAATGTAAAAGTCTTTCAAATCTTCTAATTCAAAAAATTCCAAAGTTAAGCATTTTTAGTGGACTTGTCATTACAAAGTATTTACTATGTCAAAGCATGTCTCCCTTCACTTAACATACAATAATTTGTGTTTTTCATTGACAGGACATGTGCCTTCAGAGTAAATAATATTGACATTCAGTATTTTATTTTTGTTAAATAATAAACCCTTGTTGGATTATTGAGTCATGAAGATTTGGAGATCCCTAGCACTGGCGTCAGAGAAATTTTATGCAAGGAATAATTAAGACTCTATAATTTTAGCAGTTCTGATGAAGTCAGTTAGAATTATGTATATTCCATAATATAAATTGGAAACTGGAGTGAATTCATTAGTAAGTGTGATTAGGAAAGATAATTTATAAGAAGCATCCCTTTCCCCCTGTAGGCTGTATTTCTTGACTATAATTGTGGACTTGTCCATTTCTTCTTTCAGTTCTAACAAATTTTGCTTCTTGTGATATGAGGCTCATACATATGTACATATGTTAATATGTACAGACCCACTAAGGATTGATGAATTGACCTCTCTATCATTATGAAATGTCTCTTTTTTCCCTGGTTATATTCCTTGTTCTAAAATCTTATTTGACCTTAATAAAGCTATTCCGGCTTTTTATTAGTGTCTGCATGGGATATCAAATTTCCATCTTTCTACTTTTAATGTTTCACTTAAAAATTTCCACATGATTGTGTTTTCTCCACTCCTCTAGTGCACCTCCATCCCATTTATAGACTGTGTCTCTGTGAATGGAACACCAGACACTCAGTTGCTCAGGACAGAAACCAGGGAAATAGCTCAATTCCTCTTTTATCTGTCAAACGTATCCTAATGATTCTCAAGAAAATAACACACATTCATCCACTTTTCTCCATATCTACAGCATGTACCTAAAGAGGTCAAAATCTTCACTACTTCAGAGTTCTTGACTTCTCCCTAGCTCTCACCCCTGCCTACCTTTACTCCATTGTCTACGCAGCAGCAAGGGTGATCTCCGCATGCATTGTATCCTACCAAACCCTGTATAAACCCTGCAGTCTCTCCCACTGCACTTAGAATGAACTCCAAACTCTTACCAGGACCTAGAAGGTCCTGTATAATTGATGTCCTAACCCCCTCTTGGAACCCATCTCACCTTACGGACCACACAGCTTTGGTTCTACCTGGTTTTTCTGTTTCTTGATCCTATGAAGTTTTTTTTCTGCTTGGGACCTCAGCTGTTGCTTATCCCTTGGATAAATTCACCTCAGCAGTTTGCATTGCTAGCATTTAAACTGAGACCTCATGCATGCAAAAGAGAAATCTCTTCATTAATTCATCCTTTCAACAAATATTGGTTCAGTGCATGCTAGATGCCAGACACTGAGCTCCATGCTGAGAATAAATTGGTAAGTCTAAAGATATTTGGTCTTTGCGCTCAAGGAGTTTACAAATCCGTGAAGAAGATAGACCTCATTCAGTGCAAGTGCAAATATTCCCTGACGGAAGTCCCATAAAGTGAGCGCAGCTCTATGAAACCCATAGTAAAACTGAAATAGACTGAAGTTGTAAATAGGCTTCCTTGCAGGGTTCTTTGACCATGATCTGAAGGGGGAGTAAGAGTGAAATGGCACTTTGTAAATTCAGTAGAGATGAAAAACACATTAATTGAAATTGTAGCTCATATACAGAACTGTTAAGACCCATTATGACCATTTTGATTGGACTCATCGTGATTAGTAATTAGTTGCAACAATCCTCAATTTGGCACAATCTGATCCTGTATCTAAAAGCAAAATTACGGATTTATTATTTTAAATGGAGAACAATGATATTTCGTGCACCATGAGATAGAAAAGGTAAGAGTAATGACAAGTTTTTAAAATACACTTCTGATTCCCTTTTGTAAACGTAATAAAATAAAAACTGACTTACATGACTGTAGAGATTATTTTAATGAAAACAAATGCTTGCATTTCTAAAAACACATTTCTTAGGCCTCATTTAAGTACCTCAACCCAATTCTTCTTTTGACCTGGTCTTAAACCCAGAGGCATAATGGACCAATATAAGGGACAGGAATATCAGAGTCTTTTGGATCTGTTTCTGCTTCTGTCACCTCAGATGGCCTGGGTTGAAGGTAAAGCCAGTAATCTAGTTAGAGGTATGACATTTCATATATTCTATCAGATTGATGAAATGTAAGAATTTGCTCTTAAGTCCCATTTTCCTTTTGTCTTTTCAGCTGTGCTGAAATTAATATTCTCATCTACAGAGTTCTTTCTGCTTACCTATATTTACCCAAATTTTATTTATTTTTATTTTTTAAAGTTGAGCTTAAAACTAAACTTTCTCAGCTTCTGCCAACTTTAAAAGTTTCTCTGCCAGCAAATTCTGGTAATCTAAGCTTAATGACATTTAGCCATGTTACCCTGCTTTCCTATGAAACTGTTTTAAAAGCCACATTACTTTCCCATCATGTATCATTTAACCCTTGATGTTTAATAAACCACCCCAAATCAAGTGGCTGAATACAACAACCATTTATGTAACTCCAAATTCTGCTGGTCTGAGTGAGGTTCAGCTGATCTCCTAGGTTAGCTCTTGGATATGAGATCAGTTTGAGAATCAGCTGGGAGCTGCTAGTCCTGGGCTGCCTAACAGATCTGGCAGTTGGCTGGTAATTTGGACCATGTGCTTCTCATCTCCAGCAAGATGACCTCTGCCTTTTCTCGTGGTTATCAGGTATTAAAAGCATCCAGAAGGGAAGCTCCACTGTGTAAGCCCTCTTCAAGACTCTGTTCACATCACCTATGCTAATGTTGCATTGGCCAAAGCAACTGACTTTTGGTTGGGATGATCTGTAACGTCACTATTAACACAGGGGGGGAATGAATTTGTGGTCATTTTTGTAGTTGACTGCATCCTCTGATTAAACAAACAAAAAAATCATGTTCTTTGAATCCCTCAATCGATGCCACCCATTTATGAAAAATACAGTAATTTCTAACTGAATACCTAAGTTGTCACAGATGAAGCTATTAAATTCACTTAAGTATCAATTGACATTTTTAGTGTTAGCACATTAATCCCATTTTCATACAAGTTGAACAGAAGAAATGGGATAACACAAGTCTTGACTGAGCAGCTTGAAACCTGTGGATTTCCTTTGATTTGTGGGCCTGATTTGTTGCTGCAAAAGCATCTCTCGGTTATGGTATGTGGCCAAGGAGTCCTGCTTTGATGATGTCAGGAAGCTTCTTGACTTCCTGTGCAAAAGTGTTTGCAAAAAGGCCCCAGTCTGAGTTTAGAGACGGGTCTTTACAGCCTCAGGTCGTACAGATCAACTTCCAATTGCAATCTACAAGGGTTCAACTCTATAGGATTACAAAATGCAAGAGAGTGCAGAGGTTTTCCATTTCCCTTAGGGCAGGGTGGAAAGAAGTTTGAAACTACAGCAATTACAACCATTAATATACCATTTCTCCATTTCACACCTGCCTCTGAGTCAGGATCTTAGGAATGCTTTTTAAAAACACTTTCTTTTGAGTTTTCACTTTGTCTAAATTATGGGAAATTTGCAGTAGTCCTAGTGATACTCCAAGTCTTCGGGAAAATCAAAGGACCAGTAAATAACTGCATGAGGAACTTTAAAAGCTCAGTAGTGTTTGACTTTGAACAATAATTAAAAATTGAACACAAATTATATATTTAATGGAATAGGTGGATTGAGGTTCTAAAACTATTAAAAACAAATTGGTTCAAGAATCTCACTCCTAAACTGTTTGAGGGTTGCCAAAAGAGGGGTATAAGGGTGGGTGAAATGAATGAATGGGGCCAAAAGGTGCAAACTTCCAATTAAAATAAGTTATGGGCATGTAATGGAGATATAATGTATAGCATGGTACCTATGGTTAATCATACTTTGCTGCATATCTGAAAGTTGCTAAGAGAATAGACCTTAAAAGTTCTCATCACAAGAAAATTAATTTGCCCTGAATTATTTAACAGAATCCATAACAAACTCAAGCAAATACAAAGGAAACTCTTCAGCCTGAAAAATGACATTGCCAGAAAACTTGTGGTTAATGTCAGATTTAACAGTGAAAAATACTTTCTCCCTAACATCAGAAACAAGGCATAGATGTCTAATCTCATCTTTACTGAATATTTTACTTGAGGACATTGGCAGTGCAATAAAGCAGGAAAAAAAAAAAAGCATGAGTTTGAAAAGGAAGTGAAACTTAATCAGAGATGATTCAATGTTCTTTGTAGAAAACTCTAGGAATGTGCAAAAAAAAAAAAACCTTTAGAAGTTCAGCAAGTTTTTAGGAAACACAAAAAATTAATTGTATTTCTCTATACTAACAAACAATTGGAAAGTGAAAATTTAAAAACTATATAATAGCATAAAAAACATTAAATACTTGGGAATAAATTGAGCACAATATATTTGATATCTGTAGGCTGAAGACTATGAACCATAACCAGGAATTTTAAAAGAAGTAAATGGAGAGGTAGTCTCTGTTCATAGATTAGAAAACCACTATTACTATTTTATTATCTCCAAAGTGATCCATAGTTTCAATGTAATCACAGAGGAAATCCCATAAAAACATCTTAGTAGATTGACCAGGTGATTCTAAGACCAATGAGAGATCAAGGGAAAAAAATAATTAAAACAATTTTTAAAGAAAAGAAAGTTGAAAAGCTTACGGTATTTTTCAACTCTTACCATATACTACATTTGAAAATTATAATACATTAATCAAGACAGTGTGGTGGGTCAAGTATATTTATATAGGTCAATGAGAAAAAGTCCATGAATATGGTGCATTGACTTTTGATAAAGGAGCCAAAGTAATTTGATACAGAAACGCTAATTTTTTCAATAAATGATGCTGGAAGAATTACATATTTTATGGAAAAAAACCCCAATCATTACATCACCTATAAAGAAAACTAACTCAATCTTGATTATAGACCTATAAATAATGAACTATAACTTGTAAAAGAAAACAAAGGAGATTATTTTTGTGACTTGAGGTGAGGCAAAAAGAATTTGTCATAAAAGGAAAATGATAAATTGGACTTTTTAAAATTAAGATATATTGCTCTTCATAATATACTACTTAGAAAATTAAAGGACAAGCCTCAGACTGGGAAAACATTTGTAAAACATGATAAAAATTGTGCTTAGTAGAGACAAGGATGCTACAGTTTAACCTAATTATTTGACTAGACATTTCACCATAGAATATATAAGGAATGGCAAATGAGCTCATAAATAGGTGCTCAACATCATTAGATATTTGTAAATGAAATCACACCCAGCAGGATGAGCAAAATGAAAGCCTGACAATAACACATGCTAGCAAGGGTATAGAGCAACTGGAAATCTCCTACATTGCAAGTAGAAATGCACAGTGGTACAGCTGCTTTGTGAAACAGTTTCTTAACCAAGAAAAGCACTTTCCTGTGGCTCATGACCTCAGCACTAGGTATCTCTCCAAAAGAAATGAAAACACAAGTTTACACAAAGACTTGGTTTCAAATGTTCTTGGAAACTTTATAATAAAAACTGGAAATACCCCCAAGTGCCCATCAACTGTGGGGAAGTAAACAAACTGTAGAATAGGGATAGAATGGAATGCTATCAGCTTTTATAAAGGAAGAGATTATTAATTCATACAACTTGGATACATCTCAACACCATTTTCAAAGTGAAAGAAGCCAAACACAAAACACTGCATACCGTATGATTCTACTGATAGAAAATTCTGAGAAAAGCAAGCTAACAGTGACAGAAAGTAGAACAATGGTTTTTAGCAACTGGGAATGGAGTGGTAGTATTAACTACCATGGGCACAAGGGACCTTTCTGGGGTGTAAAGAATATTCCATATCCTGATCTAAGTGGTGTTAATACAAGGACATATAATTTACAAATACTAAGTTGTGCATGGTTTTATTGTATGTGGCTTATGTTTCAATGAAGCACAGATAGAAATATTTGATTTTCTAAAGAGAACATAAGGGTGATTCATATTTACAATCTTGAGTAATTTCTATTACCAGATTTCTAGATTGAATAAAAAATTCCAGAATTTAAAAGTTTTTGATTACCTAAAACTTTGAAGAGTGAAACTGGACAAATAGAATTGCCAAAAAACATTGGGTTTCCTGCATAAAATATTCATGAAAAAGTGTTTCAGAGTATATTTAATTCCCTGCTACCTCCTCATTTTATTATATAATACCTACAATCAAGAGATGTCCTAACTGGTAAAATATAGAATGTTCTTGTAACAGTTTTTGAATTCTCACTATTTCCAATTATTGAACTGACCTATTTTAATATTTTCCCCAAATGACCTATTGTTCTGCTCTGGCTTTTCTTGGAGTGCTCAAAAGCTGGGTTCCATGTTCAAATGGAAGCTATCAAATTTGGAAATCATTAGTGTCCTTTCTTAGAGTCTGATTTTAAAGTGAGTGTGATCTGTGGGGTGGAAGTTCCTTTAACTTAGAAGTTGCTAGTGATAAACTCTCAGTACCATACAAAGCAGCCCTGCTGTTATTAACCATAATTAAAAGGTCACTGGCAAATTACCCCCATCCCCAGCCTTGGAGCTGCCAAGTGTTTTGCATAGTTGCTTCTTATCTTATCAGTATGTAACATTTCTTATGGCTAACACAGATTGACCTTGTGTAAATTATTTCTACCAACTTATTTTATGTTAATATTTGTCTTCTATAAGCTTATAGCAAATACAAATGCCGACAATATGAAGAATTGATTCTGCCTATTGAAAATGATTTCTGTGTTCAACTGCATGGTCCTCAAACTGAGAGGAGAAAAAGGCATTGATGACATTGCTTTTTTAAATTATCATATGGTTTCACTTATTTGTGGAACATAAGGAATAGCATGGAGGACATTAGGAGAAGGAAGGGAAAAATGAAGGGGGGAAATCAGAGGGGAAGATGAACCATGAGAGACTATAGACTCTGAGAAACAAACTGAGGGTTTTAGAGGGGAGGGGGGTGAGGGGATGGGTTATCCTGGTGATGGGTATTAAGGAGGGTACGTACTGCAGGGAGCACTGGGTGTTATTTGAAAACACTGACATCAAAAACTAATGATGTATGGTGACTAACATAACATAATAAAATAAAATAAAACTTAAAAAATATATTTTATAAATGATGACAAAGTTAATAACCATGTTTTTTAATTGTATCTAGTGCTGCTTGTTCAAAAATAGCTACTTTTCCATCCTGAAGTTTTGGAGTTAAAGTGTTCTAAAGGTTATTTTAATGTTAGCACTCAAAAAGACTTCATTAAATTTCATAATATGTAATAGATAAAAGGAGAGGAATGGTCTTGGTAATTTTCACTTCTTTTAAACACATCTGAGAATCATCAGTTATTTCTGTCATCAGTCTTCTATTTCAATCTAAGGCGTTTAGTTTCTTTTTTCAGTAGTATTTCTGTGTGTGTGTTTGTGTGTGTGTGCACGTGTGTGTAAATTAGGGTTTCCACCACAGATTTTTTTCTTAAAGCTTGGAAAGGGCAACTTTAATTCATTATAAATAAGGGCAACGATGAATTAAAATCATAGCTGTTGATGGTGTTTACAGGAGAGAAAATGGAGGGGACTTAGACCCATTGATTATGAAGCCCCACATTTGAAAGATCTCCTGCTGACGTTATGTATTTGCCTCCTACTCTGTTTTGTTACTGCTTTGGCTAAGAAGAGAGTCAGCATGTACTGTGGGGGTGTGTTCCAGAGAACAAAAGAATTTTAAGATTCTCTAGACTGTGACAGAATATATCATTTATTGAGCTATAATAAAAGAATACGTATATTTAATTCAAAAAAAAACCTTTAAAAAGTAGGTCCGGTTTAGCTGTTCAGCTTGAATGCATCTAGAAAGAAAAACAGAGCTCATCAAATAGGCATCTTCTTCCATATTTGGAGTTGTTGTGGTCTTCCCCTAGCCCACCAGCTAAAATGAGGCAAGCAGCTCTAAAATCACGGGAGGGACAAACACTGGAAATATGAGCAATAATACACTACCTCACCCTTCTCATAACTGCCTCTTTTCAAAGCATGCTGTGTTTAGGGGGGAAATGCCTGTAGGGCTTTCTACTGTGCTCCATTATTTTTTTGAAAGTGTTTCTTCTGGAATTGAATTAATATTTGATAATGACATTCTTACCAGGAAATGTTAATGGCAAAGACAAGGTTGAAAGTAGAGGGAGAAGAGACCAGGGATGGGTCAAGTTCCATCTGGGGATTCACAGGCTGAGACCTGATCAGGGGTGGATGGATTGGCCTCAAAGTTGGTAGGGAAGAAGGTAAAGATACAAATGGATGAATAGGAAGTGCTGAAAGTTTCTCCAACTGCTACCAAGTTCTGTTTCTAAAGTTCAAATGTGATTTTCCTACTTGGAAACTTTCAGTGGCTACTGTCTACAGTATGTAAATCAGATGGGGATTTAAGGGCACAAATGACCTCTCTTATCAACTTGTCCTCCTTCTCATTTTAATCCTGTCCCTTGAAATGCTGTACCCTGAGTGCACCCAAGTAGACTTGAGCCTTTTCTATAATATCTTTCCTTACCATTTGTTCCTGGTGATTTCTCTCATAATCTTCAGACTTAGTTGAAGTATTTCTACCTTTCTATAATATACCCTATGATAACTACTGATAAGAGGTAAAATTAATTTCTCCTCCTGGGACCTTATGTGATTTATTAATGCATCCATAGTAGGGCTTACTTCATGTGCTAGGTTTATTCGTTTTGGTTTCCAAACAGGGCAATGCATTACTTTGTCTTTTTAGTCTTCACATTCTTAACATTTGTCATGTAGCAAAATAGGATAACCACCAAATGGTTAAATTTATTACCCAGAAGAAGAAAATTTAAGACAATACAGCACCATGTTGAGAAAAAAACACAGAAAAGCATTAAGGGCTATGTAATACCAAACACTATTACTGTTCTTTGCTGTTCCACAGATGATGCATTTAGAACTTTAAACTTTTATAACAGAGGTAACTATTAGAAAAACAAACAGATGCTAGGAATTTATTAAAACACAAACAAAAAGACTCTTGGATATATCTTGATGAAAAATTCTATATTAATCAGAAGCTCTATAAAGTACTTTGGATATTAATAATAAAGTACTTTGGATATTAATAATAAATATAAGATACTTTAAGACCTAAATATAAAAGATTATAGTATAATGTCCTTTTTTAGACAGGTAGGTAAACTGAGTTTATTTTTGAAATATGGTGATTTAAGATGGACGTTCTTAATGGACTTGCAAATTGAAAATGATATTTTTGAAAAACAAAGAAAAGAGACCTTGCTCTTCCCAGTTTTCTTTGCCTCAATATGGAACTCTAGTGTCTTCTTCAAGAAAGCCTTGGTGAGGGGAAGGAGCAAGATGGTGGAGGAGTAGGAAACCTAAATTTCATCTGGTCCCTGGAATTCAGCTAGATAGGGATCAAACCATTCTGAACACCTACAAACTCAACAGGAAATCAAAGAAAAGAATAGCAGCAACTCTCTGAACAGAAAAGCGACCACTTTCTGGAAGGTAGGATGTGCAGAGAAGTGAATCCGAGGTAATATTTGGGAAGATAGATGGCAGGGGAGGGGGCCTCCGATGGCCGCTTCTGGCAAGTGATAGAAAAACTGAGCACAAAATCGGAACTTTTAGAAGTCTGCTCCACTGAGGGACGTCGCTCTGGTGGCTAAGTGGGGGATGAAACCCTCATGGGACAGTGTGGTCTCAGGACCCTCGGGGTCACAGAAGGACTGGGGGTGCCTGAGTGCAGCAGAGCTCCCAGATATTGGAGTGGGGAAGCCGGCTGCAAAGATGGAGCCGGGGAGTGGGCTCTCAGCTTGGGGTTGTCATAAACCGTGATCCGGGGCACAGTCAGGCCACTGCTCTTCCAGCAGGGACCCAAAAAGCGGCAGATCTGGGGAGACTCCCCTTCCTCCCCCAGGAGGAGCAGCTTGGGAGCGCACCGCAGAGATCTGTGTTTGGTGACTCCACACCGAGTAGGGTGCCAGAGATAGAAATGCTTGGTCACAGGCTGGGTGAGCACGGAGTGCAGCC
>NC_138381.1:48827436-48893093 GCF_054177405.1 Leptonychotes weddellii | reverse complement strand
AACTATTGGAACTTCATCAAGATAAAAAGCTTTTGCACAGCAAAAGAAACAGTCAACAAAACCAAAAGACAACGGACAGAATGGGAGAAGATATTTGCAAATGACATATCAGATAAAGGGCTAGTATCCAAAATCTATAAAGAACTTACCAACTCAACACCCAAAGAACAAATGATCCAATCAAGAAATGGGCAGAAGACATCCAAATGACCAACAGATGCATGAAAAAGTGCTCAACATCGCTCAGCATCAGAGAAATCCAAATCAAAACCTCAATGAGATACCACCTCACACCAGTCAGAATGGCTAAAATTAACAAGTCAGGAAATGACAGATGTTGGCGGGGATGCAGAGAAAGGGGAAGCCCCCTACACTGTTGGTGGGAATGCAAGCTGGTGCAGCTACTCTGAAAAACAGTATGGAGGTTCCTCAAAAAGTTGAAAATAGAGCTATATACAACCCAGCAATTGCACTACTGGGTATTTACCCCAAAGATACAAATGTAGTGATCCGAACAGGTACATGCATCCCGATGTTTATAGCAGCAATGTCCACAATAGCCAGACTATGGAAAGAGCCAAGATGTCCATCGACAGATGAATGAATAAAGAAGAAGTGGTATATATACACAATGGAATATTATGCAGCCATCAAAAGGAATGAGATCTTTCCATTTGCAACGATGTGGATGGAACTGGAGGGTATTCTGAGTGAAATAAGTCAATCAGAGAAAGACATGTATCATATGATCTCACTGATATGAGGAATTCTTAATCTCAGGAAATGAACTGAGGGTTGCTGGGGTGGTGGGGGGTGGGAGGCATTGGGCGACTGGGTGATAGACATTGGCGAGGGTATATGCTATGTTGAGTGCTGTGAATTGTGTAAGACTGTTGAATCACAGACCTGTACCTCTGAAACTAATAATACATTATATGTTAAAAAAAAAAAAAAAAAGATGATAGTAGGAAGGGAAAAATGAAGGGGGGGAATTGGAGGGGGAGACGAACCATGAGAGAATATGGACTCTGAGAAACAAACTGAGGCTTCTAGAGGGGAGGGGGCTGGGGGGATGGGTTAGCCCGGTGATGGGTATTAAAGAGGGCACATATTGAATGGAGCACTGGGTGTTATACGCAAACAATGAATCATGGAACACTACATCAAGAACTAATGATGTAATGTATAGTGATTAACATAGCATAATTAAGAAAAAAAAAAGAAAGCCTTGGTGGGTATATTCTACTGATACTCTTGGGAAGCAACTGCACTCTGTGTAAGCAAAGACTCTCATTGAGAATTGGCTTAATGCATTGTTTTAAATTTTGCCTGCGCTTAAATTGGGCTTGATTTTAACATGGTAATAACTTTCAGATTGCTTCCTGTCTTTTACACAGCGCAGTTACATGGTTCACCAGTTCATATATTAGTAACTCTTATTCTCCATAAAGATTTGGAAATTTTGCTGTGTGAAGCAATAGAAATGCCCTGAATTTTCCTTCAAATGAAGAATGCCAAAACCATAAGGGAGATGTTGTTTTAATGATGTATGCAATAAAAAGAATCCTGGGATGTATTTGAGCCATTTGCCATGTCAGGATGCTGTGGTAGGTCTTCTTTTTAATGAGGTCTTTCCTTTTTAATACCACTTGCTCATAAGCAGAGACCTATTCATTTTAAAAAGACAACTTTTAGGGGTTTTTTTATATATTTTAGCCACTGTTCTATATGTTCGCAACTGCAACAGCTGTTAAAAATTGTTTGTGATCATTTGTGGGATCAAATTCTAATTACTCTTCAGCTGCCTCCCCTCCATCCTATATCTGCACTTGAGACTCTAGAGGGAAAAAGAGATACTTAAGGGGAAAGAAAATCATGGGTGAGTAGGGAATATGAAACTCACTTTGGGGGAGCTTGTTAACTTGCCAATTTTTTAGTATCAGTGAGTACAGTACAAGAATTATTCATGAAATACTGACCTTGGAGCCCTGGAAAACATATTTTCCCTCCAATTCTTTTGATCTCAACTTCAGGAGTATAAAATAGAGCAAGAAATAGACTCCTTTATTGTTAGAGTATATAGGAAACTCCACTGAGTATATTTTCAAAGGTAATTACATGCCATGGTATGTTTAAAAATATGATGAATGTTTTAAGGCAGTAGTATACCTATTTCCATGTGACGTTATGGTCGGGCATGGCCTATCCAATGTTATTAGAGCAGAGGAAACATGGTGATAAGCCCAGTGAGCAGACTCTATGATTCGGAATATATGGTACCAGCTGAAGATTGTGAAGCAGGTGAATGTGTCAGCGACAGAGATCCAACAGCAAGTCATGAGTGGGCGTCCTAACCAGTGGTAGAGCAGAGCAGCAAGGAATCTCAGATGCATAGTCTGACTATGACCGTGTGTATGAAACAGAAAAGTGTGAGGACTTATTTTTATATCCTATGCTCTTTCAAATTTTGTTTAGAAACAGTAAAACCTGGCCAAATTTCAAAATAGGCAAGTGTCCTCTCCTCTTTGGGTATCTCCTGTCTTGGGTATGTCCAGTGTGGACCTGGCCAGTAGGCCTGGGTGCAGGCCATGCAGTAAGATGAGTAGGGTAAGAGAGGGATTGGTAGTAGAAAAGGTCCCCC
The DNA here is from genome assembly GCF_054177405.1 of Leptonychotes weddellii. Lineage (NCBI taxonomy): Eukaryota > Metazoa > Chordata > Mammalia > Carnivora > Phocidae > Leptonychotes > Leptonychotes weddellii. The sequence goes on along the minus strand of NC_138381.1, from coordinate 48,890,452 downwards.
CCCACCTACAATTTTTTAAACCCACTGAATCCCTAGAAGGGTGTAGTGGCAATAAACAAGACCCCTGTCCTAAATAAACTGGAAGCTCGGCAGGTATATGGGCATGGAGAAAAGTCATGGATCTAATGGCCAAATTGTGTCACAGGGTATCTAGCAGGGCTCGGAGAAGGTTAATCCTGATCATTTAATCACAACCGGGGCACAGAGGAGAGCCAGAACTTGAGAGCTGGAGTGCCTTGAGTCCTTCCTGACATAGTCAGAACACGGCTGCAGCCATGTAGACAGAGAGCAGTGGCAGAGGACCGTGAGGAGGCTGACGCCATTCATCCCTGGCCTCCATCATTGTTGTCATTTGTGCTTGGAGATCCCTCTGCTAATCCCTGGTGCTCCGGGGCACAGTGGTAGCGAGGGAGAGAAGTGTGGTTTCTAGGATGTCCTGGAAGACTGTGGTAGAGTGGCAGTTGAAACAGGTTGCTACTTAGATCTCCCCTGGCCCTGCCTGATTCCTGTCTTCCCCATCCACCCTGTAATAGCACTTTACCGTAGGAGGCAAGTGGAGGCCAGAGGCGCTGCTTTTCTGTATCGTACCCCTGTGCATAGTATATAGAACTTGAGGGATTTTTATATCCAATATAGAGTTTAAATACTACATAGCTATTTATTATGATACCCACGTGAGATTGTTATTCTCACTGCTTTCAGAGTGCCCAGCACTATATAATACGTAGACAAATAAATATTGGCTGCCCAAACTTGATGAAAAATAGTTAGATGAGAATATCAATATGATGGATTCCCTTGGGCACAGGAAATGTGCTTCTTCTGATTTCCCTTTAATCAATCATATTTTCAACCAGTAGAAAAAGAAATCCTGGATAGCTATGGAAAAAGATTAAAAAAAATTTTTTCTTGTATCAGTTCTTCTACATTTCTCCTTCTATTTTTATGCCAAGTACCTATGGTACAGTTATTGGTAATATATTTAGTAGTGACAGATCCCAATCATTCTATGAGCTGCTTAGCCCATCACATATGAAATATATCATCAGTTCAACTATTTATTCATTCAATCAGTATTTATTGATCAGTTACCATGTGCCTAATATCTTGCCGCTTCTTTCATTCCTACTTCAGAGTAAAAAAATTACGATGATCTATCATGTAAATATTAGAGACACTGTGAGTATTTATGAGTTATATTTAAAAGGTTTGTGTGTTTTATTCCTTTTTCTTTAATATCTGGTAACTGGGCTGAATTCAGTTTCATTAGTTTAACTTTGAAAATCACTTTATTTTAAAGTTAATTGATTGTCAGGTGGATTTAAAAGGTATAATTACAATTAATTTGGTAATTATAAGCATATTAATAGTATTCATTTCATAATACCAGAAGATTATAACTTTTCCTTTGTCTACTTAGACAAGGAATTTGAGGAAATGTACTGTTATCACGTACCTGTAAAAAAGACCTATCAAAAGCTCATTAAGAGGAGAAAGAGAGAATTGCCAGGTACCAGGGATGTTTGCTGGGGCATGGAAGCCTTTAATTCATTGTGAAATGTCTAGCAAGTAACATGGTAGTCTATAGAGTCTATATTATTAAAAGCATATAGATAACAAAAGCAATAATAATGTATATCCAACTTACCTTATGCCATATACTACTGTAAGCACTTCACATATATAACTACATTCTTATTACTATCCCCATTTTGCAGATGAGAAAAGTGAAATTGAGTGACTTGTCCATCTAACAAGGGACAGAACTGGGAAGCCACCCTAATGGTTTGATTCCAGGTTTGGGGTTCATAAGCCCTCCCTCAAATTATTAAGTTAATACCTCTATTATGGGTAATATTTTAACATCATGGAGAATACATTTTAATTTAATTCCCCAAATTTAATTTTTGGGAATAAAATACAGCATTGTTCTTCAGATAAATGCTACCTATGTTGTCCCTCTGTAAACCATGAAGGAATAACAATGTTTTCAGTTATTGAAATCAGTACATTTTCTTTATTTCTCCAGACATTGGGTCTTTTGTTATCTCTTGCCAACTAGCATTCCACCTGTTTGATTTTTTTTTTCTCTTGACCATGCTCCTATGTACATCCTACTAAAATCATTGGCTACATTTTATGTCATAATCACTCTGAGGCTCTGTTTTGTGGATATCCTCATTTACTCATTTGAGGAATATTTATGGTGTGCTTGTTTTATCCAGATACTGGGCTAGGTGCTGGGGAAACAATGGGAAATAAGACCAACAAACCTGGTTCTTGGCCCAAATGAAGCTTTTATTTTAGAAGGAGACACATGCTGTAAATCACTATTACATAATAACTAATTCCATTACAGTTCTAGAAATCTTAGGAGATTGTAAAGCCAGGCAAGTTTATATAGTAGGAGATTTGGAAAGCCTTCTTTGAGGAAGTAATAATTTGAGTTGAGAAATAATACAAATTTAGGAGCTGGCTTCTGAATTGCTATCCCAATCTCTGGCCCCATGGTGGTTCTCCATCTGGGCTCCAGACACTCCTCTCCTCAGCTGCATTTCTCTAACAGACCCAACTTTTTCCATCATGGAAATCTTGTTGAGTCCTGCTCCCAGCAAGTTCTGGTCACGTCTTTGTTTCAGTTTCTTTACCACGTGTCCCTGCAGCATGCTCTCTAACCATCTGTAGGGCTAACCTTTGGTGAAGTTCAGCTTATTATGTGTTCTAGTTCAATTTATTTTTTTTTTAAGATTTTATTTATTTATTTGAGACAGAGAGAATGAGAGAGAGAGAGCACATGAGAGGGGGGAGGGTCAGAGGGAGAAGCAGGCTCCCCGCCGAGCAGAGAGCCCGATGCGGGACTCGATCCAGGGACTCCAGGATCATGACCTGAGCCGAAAGCAGTCGCCCAACCAACTGAGCCACCCAGGCGCCCTAGTTCAATTTATTTTAATAGTAAATGCCATCAATTCAGAGCCCACCTGCTGGCTGTCTTCTTGTTCTCACACTTCCCGATTGATTAGCTCTCTTTTGGTTCAGAGGGAAGCCTGGTGAATTTCTTACCTCAGGTATGCTATAGCCAGTGCCCATTGGCAGGAGAGAAATGCTTACCATCTTGGGTGGTTGAATCATCAATCTAGTTGGGTTTTTTTTTTTAAGATTTTATTTATTTATTTGACAGAGAGAGACACAGCGAGAGTAGGAACACAAGTAGGGGGAGTGGGAGAGGGAGAAGCAGGCTTCCCACCGAGCAGGGAGCCCAATGTGGGGCTCGATCCCAGGACCCTGGGATCATGACCTGAGCTGAAGGCAGACGCTTAACTGACTGAGCTACCCAGGCGCCCCATCAATTTAGTTTTTTACAGTTGAAATTTTCTCTAACAAAGATAAGATTGTACAATCAGTCTTAAGTAACAAAAATATCCCTGACTGACCAGGATGCACTTCCCTCCTATTGCTGCATGGCTGACTCCTCCTCCTTCAAGTCACCTTTCTCGAAAATACCTGCTCTGGCCCACTCTCTTCAATGTTCCAGCTTACATCAGCTCTTATTGCCCAGTACTTTCTATCAATCACCCCAGTCTGTTTCTTTTCTTTATTCCATAGCACATGTCACTTTCCAAACTACAAGAGAAATTACTTATTCATTACATCTATTATTTGTTTTCTGTCTTCTGATACTAGAGTGTAAGCTCCATGTGGAAGTTGTTTTATTTTACTGATGTATGCCAAGCACCAGGAATATTACCACCAACAAATAGTCACTGGATGATTGAATACAATATACAGAAAATATTACATAGTTCTTCAGCTAAAGAATAAGTGGGTTATTTTTTAATACACTTTAAAAGTCTAGGAAGGAAGTGAAGTAAAATGTGGAAAAGCAAAGCTTAAATGAGTTAGTGTCTTGCAGGTACAGGCATGCGTGCTTGTCTGGTTAATACCAAGATGTTACTGTGGAGATTTAGTTAATAAATTCTTTTTATTTTTTCCAAACAAGTTTTCCAAGGGTATTATTATACTTTAAAAGCATTTATATGGGTTAATAAGAATTTTTTAAAATGGCAAAATTCTGTATGTTGGTATGGAATTTATTATAAAATTAAGTAGGAGTTTAGTAATAAAAAGTGTTGAAATAAAACTGATAGATAAATCTAAGCCTATAAATACTACAATTAAATTTAATAGTTTTGTCAGAAATTTTATGATTTAACTCCATTTTTCAAAATTGAAGTACCTCCTCACTTAGTGTAGGATAAACTTGGTGTAGGATGTAGTGGTTTACACCCTACACTCTGGAATCAATGTGTTCAAATCCTAGATTTGCATCTTCTTTAGTTGTGAGATACTGAAAAGATTTTTAAATACATTTTGATTTTTTTTGTATGTACATCACTTAAAACAATACCTGACAAAGTATAAGTACAAAGAATACTTACTACTGAGCTATCCCTTAGAAAAAAATTTTTATGAAATTATTGGCATTAGATCTAGAGAAAACCATATACATGATTCAAATGTAGAATTAAGTACCAGTCATACACTGCTAAAAATGTTTGAGAAAATTCTAAATGATACACCAATGGCCTATAATTTCTCATGTTGGAATCAATATAGAAATCTCAAGAAGAAAATAAATAGAACTTGACTCTAATATAGCCCCTAGACTATTCTAAGGATTTGTTACAAAAAGACATTAAGAACCTAGTATTAATATTTCACAAATGTTGTTCATACATGTTGTATTCAGTGCTATAGATAGAAATTGCAAAGACATCCCTGGCCTTTTGGGCTTATTATCTAAATAAAGCAGACAGAAGTGAAACAACCACTGTAATTATCCCAGTGGGCACTCCAAAAAAGTGTGGCTGATGTGTAAATTAGAAGGTTTTATGAATTAGAGGGTAAAAAGATTTTGCCTTTGTCAAAGTATAGCTGTATGCAATAAAATGCTGACTGGTTCCACTCAAGTTAGTACCCAGGAGCGCTGCCACAGATGGATTTTACCCAAAGGGAGAACACTTCCTTATTAAATAGGATGCTTGGGCCCGATGCACTGCAATTGTACTTTGACTCATACCTAGGCTTCCTTTGTTTAATGCTGAGAATTTTTTGAGTTGTTTTCTCTTTAGACTTAAACTTTAAAGGAAGAAATAAGTCAGCATTGTTTACATGCAAGCATAGGGTAAATGTGCATTTAATGAGCTAAGTAAAGAACTTGAAAGAATTGAACCCAAGAGAGAATTGCTAAGATGGTTTGTAGGGCAGAGGATTGGAGAAAGCTTACATGAATAAAGAACTGGGACAGGGAGGTGCTGTCTTACATTTGAGAATAAGTTGCAGAAGCATTGAAGCAAGAATGAATGAAAGCTTTCGCTTTGATACATGGAATAATATTTACCATTTAAATGCTAATGCAAAGGGTGACATTCTTGTGGCTTCTAGATAAGTATCTTGGGTCCTTATCTAGTGAGTGCCTCATTACATGCCAGACAACTAAACCCAGGGTACAAAGAGGAGAATCAGATGGTTCCTGCCCTCGGAGAACTCACCACCTAGTGCAGGAATGAATATAACAACACTATCCGAGGGGGAGCACAACACCAAAGATGTGTTCAGAGTATTAGGAAATCACATAAAAGGGACATCTAACCTAATGGGAGGAGCGGAATGGGTTGGGGAAGCCTCGAAGATGTGATAGATGATCACAAAGAATGATATGGGAACTTTCCTGGGTAAGATGGCAGATGAAACTTGGTAGCAGATTTTCAACTTCAAAAACACCAAATTAACTAAACAACACATGTGTACTCATAAACACGTACAACCATGTTAGAGAATGAAAACAAAAAAGAAAGTGTATCATTGAATGCAATTTAAAAAAACCCAAAATGACAGCCAAGGAAATTAAGGGTATCATCTGAATGAGAACCATCGATTCCTATGGGAACGGCTGACTCTAGGCAGACCAGACCTGGTGTGAACTTGTAGCGAGGCATCTCACAAGCGAGAACAGGGACCCAGGGATTCTATCAAGGACAGCAAAATTCCTCAACTGACGCTCTCCCATTTCTCCTGTCATTTAATAGAGTACAACAAATATGAATACATCACAAAATATTTAGCCCTTAAGTGTAGCTCAGAGAGGGGGAAAAAAAAAACCACTAAACCTGATTTCACATTTCTGACAAATGTCCAAGAAACCACTCCTACCATCTCAGAGCCAATACTGAGGTCCTCCTTCTCTAGACTTTGAGAAGGGGCAGGAGAAGAAAGGAGCTAAGCATTACCGTAAAAGTTTCATTTTCAAACAGGCTATGAATGGAGTCTTATTGCCCCCATGTTGCAGCTAAGAAAAGAAAGTTCTGGAATGAGAATGGGCCTTTATTCCTGTTGATTTTTCTGATCATGTTGCCTCCTTGGCTTTAATAATTGTCTTCCCTTCTCCACTAATCTTGAAGACGTTGGGTAAGGAAATAAAAACGAGGTCAACTGAAACTGTTTAATTTCTCTTGGTGTCTCTCAGTTCTGTGATTCAAGTTTTGGAGAAGTCAGAGGCTAGCTTTTAGAATAAAGTGCTTAGTTCAGTCTGACCCCTAACCTTTCAGAGTTCACCCACTCGTCCATGCCTGCTCTTAGACTTTTTCACATCCCATCAGAACTGCAAACATCAGTGCAAATTCTCTCGTCCCATCTTGCTTTTGAAATGTACCTCAGCATTTTAAAACTTTTCTCCTCTGACCCACAAAATTCAGCGCTGTCTTACCTTCTCCCGTATTTTTAGTATTCTTCCTGTGGGCACTATTTTCATTTCCCTAAGTGGTTTAAAGGCCCATAGAGGTATATGGTTATGCTGTAACTTTCTCCTTGAGTGTTCAAAGCACAGTGATGAGCAAAACCCATTCTCAATGAATGCTGTCAGAGAGCTTACTGGTCACCAAGCCCTGAATTGAGAATGAAATCATGTATGTTGCCTTTTTTGGCTCCCTATGTCTAACCTGATCACTGTACAGGTCTATGGTTTGTGGAATGTGTCTGCATGCATTATTTTACATGGCATCACAGGTATTTATATGACTTAGTTGTAATAATCAGGAGGTGTTTACTTTTCGATTCCCTTGCTAATGAATGAAGCAATTACACTTGTTCTTGTGGCCTCTATATCATTAAAAGCCTTGGATTTCACATGTCTTACTGTTTAATAACTTATTTTAGCTTAGTTGGAGCTTTTAAAAGGTGAAGTCCATTTTATTTGGCAAAGAGTGTGATAGCAGCTCCTTTGCCTGGGGCTTTGTGTTTGGTTAATGAGGTTGGTTGCCAGCTTTCACAGAGAAATGGAAGTTGTCCCTTAACTGTTCTCCTCCTTTTTTCTTCCCTTACTTGAGGTTCAGTAATAAATCTATTACTATTCGTACAAATTTAAGCCTTTTAATTTGTGAACACAGCCTGATCTTACTTTTGTAATTTTTTTGTTGAATATTCTCAAGGTCGGTCCCTACATTTTTGTTCATCTGATGGAAAGATTTTATGATTTTCCCGAACCTGAAAAAAAAGAGTAAGATGTTTAAAGTTATATGTAGGGCAGAAAAATAGATCATTCTCTCTTTACTTAGGGTTTTCTAGTTTGATTTATCTTCCATAAAATTGAAAACAAGACTGGAGGTAACTATTACAGCTTATGGTATGTGAATTATTTTACAGAGCAGATACGGTCGTTTTAATCACTATTTCATGCTTCGGGCATATTTATTAGCTACTTTTTATGTGTTTCAAATAAATTGATATTTATTAAGTACTTAGTAGAAATCAGCACACAGCTATAGGATACCTTGACATGGCTGTAGGTGTTTGGTCAATGAGCAGTTTAAACATGGAACACAGGCCACAGCAGAGCAGAGAGGAACTTGAACTCAGAACAGGACAGTCTGGAGGGCACATGCCCACTTGGCCACTTGTCAGATGTGTGACTTCCTCAGGTTATGTAGTCTCAGTAAGCTCAGTTTCCTGATGTGTGTATACAAGGAGTAACAGTGCCTTGGTCATCAATTTGTGCTAAGGTCCTAACAGGACGGCAGGTGTTTAACGTGTAATATGGGCGCTGGCATAAAGGAAACCCTCAAGTTCACTACTGGTGTGAATGAGCCAGGGTGCAGAGAACACAGGCTCCCGAGCCTGGTCCTACCATTCTCTACTTCTGTGACTGGGCACATTATTTCTCCAAGCCTTAGTTTTTTTCTCTGTTAAGCAGATAATAATTTACTAGGGAACTGTTATACATAAGTTTAAAAAAATATGTAAAGTATCTAGGATATTGTGTAGTATTTAGCAAGACTTACATGATGACTCTTTGAGCACATGTGTGTATGAAGCAACGTACTTGCCAAATAAATGCACTGATGCATTTTAAAGGTGGAAATCAGAGATGGCATTGCAGAGAGGCTCTTGCAGACTGGAAAGTCTGTCCTTGAAGTGACATGAAAGAGGAGTAGAAGTTTGCTGCTCCTGGCAGTGGATATCCCAGCAAGCGGGAAAAATCTGGAATATTTCAAACACTTGTGTCTCCTTACTCTGCAACATGGAGATTCAATTCTATTGTGTTAAGTTTGTCTTTAGGGGTGCCTTCTTTCCAGGACTACCTGGACACATTCTGAAAGCATTTTGGTACTCAAAGAAAGGGTTGCTGCATCACATCTAAAATTCCCAATTTATTGATTATTAGCACTGAAATGGTTCTGTCTGTATTTGCAGTTCTTGTGATTCTATTATGAAGTCAGCTGATATGCCTTTTCAAAATAAAATTATAAGTTATTGCAAGAGAAAAACAAAAAACTCCCTCATTCCCTAAAGAATACTTTGCCTATATATAACCTAAGAACATAAATAATCTGCTTCTCTAGAATAAAATTTAACAGACTTAACAAATTCTCATGTAAATTATTTAAATTGCCTTCAGGTAGATAACTCACATCCTAGGCTTTATAGTAACATGTAATTTGAAACAAACATACCAAATCCCCAAAAGAGGCTGAGAATTTCAGTTTATTAAACAACTAAAAATAGTCAAATCCCTAACTCCTCTATTGTTTGGGAAACTCATTATAAAATAATTATAAAAATGCAGTAAGTTATAGTACCCTTTACATTTAATATTTAATTTTTTCAAAGCTATTCAAGGCAATAACTTAAAGCCAAATAGTTTTATAAGGCTTCCATTTTTCCCTCCTCCTTGCCTCTCCTCTGCACCACCCCCATCTTCTCTCTCTCTTTTTAAAATATGCTTCTAATATTACATCAAAATTTTTTGAGAGACAGTAGCCTGATTGTTTGAAAGGAAACCAACTGTTGGTCTCCCTGCTTCCTACATAGGCTTTCTGTCAATCACTCTACTTGTAGCTCACTCTCCTAGGAACCTAGCTAGATCTGACATGTGAATCATCATGCCACTAAACTTTCTTCCTTCCTCTCTTTTTTTTTTAAGATTTATTTATTTATTTGATAGAGAGCAAGTGGGTAGAGGGGCAGAAGGAGAGAGAGAACCTTAAGCAGACTCCCACTGAGCGTGGAGCCTGATAATAGGGCTTGATCCCAAGACCCTGAGATCATGACCTGAGCCAAAACCAAAGGTTGGACACTTAACCAGTTGAGCCACCCAGGTGTCCCACCACTAAGCTTTCTTCACACAGAGTTGAGGCAGTAACCTTCCTCCAATCTGATAATGCTGTCTGTCACCCATCGTCCATCAGTTTTCCAGATTCAAAATCTTGTTGCTCTTCTCTCCTCTTCTGTAACTCTCTCTCCATGGTGTTTCAGAAGTGGCACACTAATGAGTCTGATATAATTGTACTCAATAACTTCCCCCAAAGCAAAACCTAAAATTCCTCTGACAAATAAACAGTAGTCATGCCAAGTTTTCCTGTACTCTCCTCCCAGTTTCTAATTAAAAAAAAAAGTATTTATTTATTTATTTATTTATTTATTTATTTATTTATTTATTTAGAGCTCCAGTGAGAGCGAGTGTGGAGGGGCAGGGCGGGTCATGGGAAGGGGTAGAGGGAGAGAGGGAGTCTCAAGCAGACTCTCTGCTGAGCATGGAGCCCACGCAGGGCTCGATCCCACCACCCTGAGATCATGACCTGAGCAAAAATCAGGAGTCAGATGCTTAACCAACTGAGCCACCCAGGCGCCCCTCTATTATACATTTTTGTTGGCTTTCTTTCAGTATATTGAAAGTGATAGGTATTATTGTGAAGTGATTAAAAACATGAGCTTTATCATGAAAAAGGCTAGAAATGGTTATGTACTTCAAATTACCAACTCTTTGATATAGAGAATATTATGGAACCTGTCTGAACAAGACTCTATCATTTGTAAAGTTGGGACAACAGCAGTACTTAAAAAATTGTTAGGAGGATCGTGTGGGACAGCATATATAGAAACTGTATGCTGTGATTGATTCAGTATGACCTGTGCTATTTCTTGTTATTGTTTCTTCTTGTACATTTGCTGTCTCCCTTCCCTCTTCCATCTCTGCTCCGCCTGCATCCCCCTGCACCCCACCCCAGACATGCACGCCCAGATCATGAGCTGCTTGAATTCAGGGTCTCTTCTGTCTCTTGTTTTTTTGATAGTGGCCATCCTAATGGGTGTGAAATGGTATCACATTGTAATTTTGATTTGAATTTTTCCTTTTTTTTTTTTTAAAGATTTTATTTATTTATTTGAGAGAGAGAGAATGAGAGAGAGCACATGAGAGGGGGGAGGGTCAGAGGGAGAAGCAGACTCCCCGCCGAGCAGGGAGCCCGATGCGGGACTCGATCCAGGGACTCCAGGATCATGACCTGAGCCGAAGGCAGTCGCTTAACCAACTGAGCCACCCAGGCGCCCTTGATTTGAATTTTTCTAATAATTAGCGATGTTGATCATCTTTTCATGTGTTCTTTGGCCACTTGTATATCTTCTTTGAAGAAATGTCTATTCAAGTCCTTTGCTCATTTTTGAATTAGGAATTCTTCATATACGTTGGAAATTGAGTTTTTTTTCTGATACATGCTCATTCTGTTGACAATACATTTATGAGATGAATGCAATTTTAAAATCCTCAAAATTAAAAGTATGTACATATTTGTGTATGTGTACACACTTACATTCACTTATGCATACATACATACCTTATCTCTTCTGGACAAATTACTGATATATATTGGAGCATGGCATATGTGTGTGTGTGTGTGTGTGTCTATATACACATATATATGACAGGCCAGCATTGCATGCTGATGTTAATTAGCAACTAACTAACCCATTCTTAGTACACAATTACAACATAAATTGCAGTTGACATTATCATAATCAGTTTCTCAATTCTGTGAATTCAAAACTAAAAAATGTAAGGTTAATAACTGCTTAGCACAAAAATGTTTCAGTGAGGAAAATTTGCATTCTCAATTGGAAAATAATTAAAATACTTATAATTTTGCTGAGAAACAGCACATGGGTGTTCCTTTCATCTTGCTATTATCTAACTTATCTTGAAGACTTTTCAAACCAAATGCTAACATCCCGCCAAGAATGCCATTAAAAATAAGCCAGAGTTCTCAGGACTAAGGTGGTATCCTCAGCCCATTTGACTTTTTACCTTTCCTAATGTACTTCAGAATTGACTCCACTAAAATAACGAGGAACATTTCTCTAACAGGCATGGAAACAAGAGAGCATTCTACTTTACATAATGGAAGTTGTATAGTTCTAGCAGGAAATGAAGTGGTATGCCACACCAGTGTCCTTTCTCTATGTACATCTAGTTGGTGAGTAAGCAGGGTCCTGTTTTTACTACTCAATTACATTAGCCAGTTTGGAGAAAAAACTGGAATTCTAGCAGCCTAGGCCCTCACTGTTCTATGAGATGCAAACCTGACCAGAGACCAGAAGAGGAGGGAAGTTTCTGCCTGGGCCACTCTCAGCTATGGGTTGTCAGTATGGACACAGGCAAATATCCTACGCTGATGAATGGAGCTCCATACTTGGAGCTGTGGCCCTCTGCTTCCAGTTTTGTTTCTTGTCTATGTTACCCTGGACTCCTGAAGTTACTAATGAAAATATAGAACAAAACCTTTCTCTTCTTTTGGCTCAGACAAAAAGAAATGAATATAAGCCATTCAACTGAGCTACCAGTGTTGGACTAACTAGACTCATTCATTCATTCATTCATTCATTCATTCATTCATTCATTCATTCATTCTTTGGTCTCTATGGACCAGAAACTATTCTGGGACCTAGGAATCTAGTCAACAGAAGAGGTTCCAGCTCTTAAATTCTAGTCGGACAAAACAAACTGTAAACAGTTACATGGATGAGATCATTTCACTCTGTGGTAGGTGCCATGAAGAAAATTAAACAGGATAAAATGTAAAATGATCGAGTCAAATGAATATCTTTGGATTGTGGGTGGTCAGCAAAGAAGGTGACCTTTGATCTGAGAACTGAATGACAAAAAAAAAGCCTAACTTTGGCAGTGGGAGTTGAGAAAGAGGGGTGTGTTCTCAAAAGAGAAGAGTACAGAGATCCTGATGTAGAAGAATATATAAAGAATTCCTACCAATCAGTAATAAACCTATCATTTGGGGGATAACAAAAGAAAACATGTTTTGACATGTCGGGACTCAGAGTGTATAACATTTACATATAAGATCATGAATAACACATCTGAGAAACTACTTCATCTGATCTAAACATTCCCTGAAAGGGAAGACATTTTAGAGCAGAAATAGTTGTGAGCAGTAATAACGTTAGAGCTCAGAATCAAGTGTAAGTGAGTATTATTTTTAATGTGGGTATGAAGTTTTGTGGGTTTTTTTAGGATTTATTTACTAGAGACAGAGTGTGTAGGGAGGAGAGCAGACTCTGTGCAGAGCACGGAGCTGAAGTGGGGCTCTATCTCACCACCCTGAGATCATGACCAGAGCTGAAACCAAGATCAGGCGCTTAACTGACTGCACCACCCATGTGCCTCGGGAGTGTGAAGGTTAATGCAACTAAAAAAAGCATTTCTGGAGAAGAAATACAAGATTTTTTAAACTGTACAGTCAGGAGGGGCATGGAGTGTGTGGGGGGGGAGCGTATTTGCATGTGGGGTGGGAAGAGGTGTGAGGAAAGCAATGTATAAAATGCTACTCAAGATTTTATCTTACATGTGATATTGATCATCAAAGTGCTTTTAAATTTATAGATAAACCCTAGTAAAATATAACTGGTATGCATAATTTACAAGTGGTTGAGGAATTTTTTTAAACTTTATTATTTTAGCAAAATGAGACAAAAAGTGATGTGCTAATAACATAGTCAACAAAGTCATAAGCAAGCTGAAGACCAAATATTGCCATTTTTGTGGATGCAATCCCCCTATTAAAAGACAAACCCTCTTTAGAATGAATAAAAAAGCAAAACTTACATGCTTTGTATAAAAGGCTCACCTGAAACAAAGAACACACTTTTTTCAGATGAAGACACAGGCAAAGCTTTATCATACAAAGGAAAAAGAAAATTTGCTGTTACAAATGAGATCATTTTTCTTTTGAATGGTCTGAGAGGATTTTGTTGGTCCACTGGAAAGCTATTGATTATTTGTAATTAAACATTTACTGATCTCTTATTAGTTTTAATACTTTTCCAGTTGAATTTATCCTAAGGAATGACTTAGACCACTCTGTAATAGACTTTGCAATATTAAGTTTAAAAAACATAAACTACTGTAGTGTACTATAGAGGATGGATTAGTTATAAACAAATTATAATTTATAAGAATATTACATAACTATTAAAACCTGATAGCTGATATTATCCTAAAGTAACTTTTTTTAAGGAAAAACATTCTGAAAGAATACAGAACAGATGTTAATAGTTAATTTTTTCATTCTTTTTTAATATACTCTGAGTATTTTTTATGATTAATCACAACTAAAAAGTTAATATCTTTTTAAAAGCAAGACATTTCAACTTAAAGACAATATGACAAAATATGATTTTCATTTTCATAGATGCTCAGTGTATATTATTAACTTTGGATCAATTAAGTAATATTTATAGTTGAGGAAACTCTTCTGAGCAGTGCTAAATCATGGTCATGAATGTAGAGTTTGTTCTATGTTAGAGTACAAAATAATAATAAAAATAAATATATATAAAATATATATAAAAAGATAAAAATAAAGAATAATTAATAAAAACTCAAAACACATAGGAATGATTTCTTCTAAGAATTCCAAAATGTTTTAGAGATAGATCTGTTGGGTGTTCTTTTAAAATGAATTTGTTAGCAAGACACTGTCAAATGGAATGATCATAACTAAAAATAAAGTATGTTTCAGTGGTTCATAAATTTTATTTAATTTTACCCAAAAGGTTTATTAAAGAGTAAATTGCTGAGCTCCAGCCCTAGCGTTGCTGATTCAGTAGATCTGGGCTGACTGACACCCAATAATTTGCTTCTCTAACAAGTTCCCAAGTGGCGCTAAGGCAGCTGGTCGAGGAAACCACTTTGAGAACCTCTGGTATTCTGAAACTAGGACGGCGCTCAAATTACCTTGCTTGCAAGCAAGCAAGTTAGCCTGACAGTTTTATGCACATATACTAAAAGAGGACACTAGACTCTAGGTTAGAGATGCATGGTTTGCATGAAAGCTTCAGCCAGAGATCTCTCTCTTTGCTTTGGTTCCCGTTTCCCATGCCCCAGGCTCCACAGGAAGATGCTGTATGTTTACCTGCCTTTGCAGTAGGTTTGCATAATAGGAGAGAAACACTAAGATTAGGAGGCTCTAAGCTTTCATTGGCTGCTACACATCCCTCTTCCCTCCATTATCCTGGAATGTAAGCAAATCTCTTCCAGGAAATTAGGAAGGAGATGTCTTGGTCTCCACATCCCTCCAGTGCTCTCTAGTCTAATGGCGCCACTGTGTCTAGCTTCTAAGGCTGTCTGTTATGCAAAGACCCTTCCAGCAATCTGCTCAGAAGGCTGGGGATCCTATGGAAATGTGAAAATAACCAGTGATCATTGTTTCTCAATGATGGGTTTAGAGGATATGCTAAAATGACAGCTATTTTACATTTCCAACTAAATACTTTTTCATTTTTCTCTTCATAAATAAGTCTTAACAATAAGAATTTAATTTTCCCATATGTATATTATACTTCAGGAACTTTTGCCCACGGCACAGGGCTTCCTTGGCACTATGAGGCATACGTGCATTTCCTTCAGATCACGAGGCTGCATGGTGGAAAGAGAAGGGGTCGTCACAGTTGGATTCACCTCCATGGATTCTCTTCTTTACTCCTTGTTAACATCGTACCTTGATGCTCACCCATACTTAACCTCTCCAAGCCTGTTTCCTCACTTAGAAAGTTGGCACGCTTTCCTTATTCTATTGCCAGAAGATAAAAATAATATTTAGTGCTTTGTGTAGTACCTACTCCATAACAAGTGTTCACAAATTGTAAAAGTTATCAGGTATGCCCTGTAACCTGAAGTAATGCACAGGCCTGTTCCGTGCCCAAGTCGGGCGAAGTACGAGTGTCATTACCGGGAAGACAACTCCAGATGATGCACCATTTACGGTGAAGTGCTGTTTGGTGATTAAGGATGGTGGAAGTTTAAATCCATCCTCTGAGCAGGAAACAGCTGCTTCACCGGGTATAGGAGAGCTGCTGGGACCAATGCCACCTGTTGTACGAATTAGCTCCCAGGTGATGGGAGAAGATAGGAAACTATGGTTTTCAGTGGTGATAGCCTGGCCTCAGGAAGGCCGTTCCAGGTATTTGTTGAAGATCTGGAAGCTGAGGTTGCCAATATGTAGAGGTAAAGAATTGCTTTGGAACACAAAATGTTTCGTCCAGCAGAGATGCAGACATTACAGAGCTATGAATTAAGGCATCCAAGCGGAAAGTGGCATTAACTGCAGGCTTGAGGAGAGAAGGAAACTGGAATGAAGCTATAAAATGATGCAAGATTGAAGGAAGATGAACTAACCAAATTACAGATTTTAGGAATGCAACAAATTGTATCAGAGAACGTGTAACTCTGTGCGCCTGCGTTCTGTTTGGGTGGTCTGATTCATCTGCTCATTGCTAGCGTTTCAGAGGCTGTCCTTTCCCTTAATCTGCTGTGCCCTCCACACCTTCACGTGGAGGGAGTTTATCACTTTCTCTACATTTGTGTGTTCTGAGTGTGTGTGTGTGTGTGTATACTTCACTTTTTAGGGTAGGACAGCTAGCAAGGTAACTGACACAATCTCTGTCCTCAGTGAATTTACAGTTGACTAGAAAAGTAAAGGAAATGATAAAGCAAAGTCTAGCAAAATCCAGACATGGGGAGACTGGGTCATAATGCATGGCTGTCTTCAGAGAAGTTGGCTTGAGTATTGCCTATTTGGTAAGAGCCTGGATAATGAAGTGGGAATCTCAGTAGTTTTTTCTTTCTCCCTGATTAATCTAAGACTGTTATTATACTATTTTAACTTATTTTTTCCTTGCTAAATTATATAATACAATATAAGTGAGATAACGGATGACGGGCCCACAGTAAGCACTCACAGTAAGTACTGGCTCAACTGACTCTCTTATTACTTCAATCATTAGCATCTTTAAGCACAATTAATAACAGCTTTTCTTAAGGAGTCCAGGCAGAAGACTCTTAGCACGATATGATGAAAATAACATTTTTCAAACGTAAACTTGTGTTTCAGGCACTTGCTTAAGCACTTCACCTACCTTTCTTTGATTTTATGAGTAGTCCTAAGAGCATGATACCTTTTTTATGCCAGATGATGCAATAGAAGATTAGAGAGTGTATGTAATTTGCCTCAGGTCATACAGCTAGTAAGTCATAGAGCCAGAGGAAGTGGGTACCAGCTCATACAGGCATTATCTCCATTCATTCATTCATTCATTCATTCATTCTTTCTTTCTTTCTATCCTCTATTTATGTATGTATCTATTATCTATCTATCCTATTATTCTGTCCCCATCCTTGCACACTGATTAAAAAAAATCAATCCTCTGGATATCTACCCTATCTATTCCTACTAGATGCTAGACATTGTGCTCTGGGGAGTAAGAAACAATCTCTATTCTGGAGACACAATACAATGCAATGCAACAAATGTTTATTGAGACCCACCTAAGATCAGACACTGAGGCCACCATTAGTCTACAGGGGAAGCCAAATGTATAACCAGATAACCACAGTACAGTGTGGTAAATGCTTGTCGTTCTGGTGAACATAGATTCCTTTGGAACCACAGTGGCAGAAGAGTACAGAAATGGAAATGTTTTAATATCTGCATGATGTTGGATGCTACACGTGCCTCGTCTCGTTCACTCCTTACACCCAGCTTAGAAAGATCACAGAGGACATGTGTGGTCTTCACACAAAACCCTGACTCTTATCCTGTGTAAACAGGGGTGCCATCAGGGAGGTTGGGACATTGGAGCTGTGTCTTCTAGATACATTTTAGCTGGGAATATAACCTAACAAGTATGGTTCATCTGGGAAGAATGCAGTTTGGCCTGATTAGAAAATAGGCTCTTTTTCAAAGGATGAGCAGAAAGTGAGTTGGGGAAAATTATTTAGAATAAATCGATGCCAGAGGCTTTGAATGTCATGCCAGAGAAAGTTCTTGATTCACCAGTGAAAAACAAAAGCATGTCCCAAAGGATAAAAAATTTTGGATTTGAGATACCAGTGTTTGGCTCAATTTACACCCTTAGAATTTATAATTCACTGATTTGCTTGTATTTGAAAATGGGAGGAAACAGGATGGGGTCAAAGAAGTAGAAAATACCAAGTAAAGAAATGGAAGACACCAAGACATACTTTTTTTGGCATGCCCAAAAAATTAAATTATTCTGTAATCTGAGAGAATGCCTCATGCATCTGATTTTCTCTGATTTTAGACAGTTGGTAGGAAAGGGGTATATCATTTTTAAGTAAATGGTGGTTTTTTTCAATATGTATTCCTAAAGTGGGTTAGACTTTAAATAAGTTTGTATTTGATTTGTCTTTGAAAATGGACTCAAAGTTTTGCAGTTTCACCCACTCTCGTAAAAACTTTTCTGCATTAAGTTTTCAGTCTGCTCTTTCCTGGGAATGTAGGAAAGTCCTTTAGACATGGATTAAATTTAGGAAGTGAAGTGGGAATGTATTATTTTAAAGTGATCCATCTTATTATTAAAACTTTGAATTTTCTCCTTGGTAGGGAGTCAGGGTGGAGGGTCGAGGGGGCTGTAAATGGGCTGCAGAAAAACATTGAAATGCTTTTAAAAACAATAAGGGTTTCTCTGACATGAAGTGTTTTTGTCATAATGCTATTGATTTTAGTATTCAGTAAAACACATGCAAACATAACCTCTCTAACAAATGCCAAATGGTCTTGTACGTATCGGGGGGAAAAATGAGTATTACTAGTGACATGTGGCCTAGAGAGTTTGGTATCCTGTGATATTCTAATTGTTTTGTATTTGCATGCAGAATCCTGTAAGAGGTCACTCTACTTCTAAATGAATCAGTATTGTTTTGGAGCGTTGTTTAATCTGATTTTGCCAACAGCATTGTTCTTACTTTAGTCATTGCAACTATGATCTCTTTTGACATAATTGAATTTAACGTAGAGACTAGATCTTACCTATTCCTTCACCTAGAAATTGGGAGATGTGTTTCTGAGTCAGAGTTGACTCTATCACTGACATTTTTCAGAGGTTATTATTGCAGGTAATGTTTTCTGTATTCCTGCCTGGCATGTATGTAATAATTGCATGCTTCATAATTGGAGCCAGTCTCTACCTTTGCACATTTGTTTGACCATCTTGCACTATGCAGAGAGAAGAAATTTCTGTAGTATCTTCCGAATGTTAGAATCATAATGAACTTCATCCTTCAACAGCATCATGACACGCCTTGGGTTCTCTCTCCTTTTTCCTTTGTTCTTTGGAATAGTACTGTGTATACTGTAATCACAGCTTTATCCAAATGACCAAGTAGTAATGTTAGGATTTGCAAGGGTATCCCATACTCAGAAATTTGCAGTGGGCTGCAGCAGCTCTGTGCTCACTCATGCTGTTGGCACTCGCTAGGAACATGAGGACGGGGATCAGCTGGTGCTGCCAAGCAGCCCTGAGCCTCTTCTGCAAGGTGTTCTATCCATGTCATGCCATTCCACACCATCTTTCTAGCCTGTTTCTCCCTCCTGTGACCTCTAGTTCCCACTGGGGTAGAAAGATTGTCCTTGAAATTCTATTTGGCCTAATTTTTACGTGCAAGATGTAATATAGGTGTGTGTGTGTGTGTGTGTGTGTGTGTCTAACCTCCAAGCCCATTTTTGGAAAATATATTAAAAGATGTAGGGAAAAAATTATCCTAAGGACCTAATCAAAGAGCAGTATTTATAATGGATATTTTCTTCTAATTTGTTTAAACAATAAGAAACAAGAAAGTGTATGATAGTAGATGAAAATCATGAAATGTAATAAGACATCATTTGACAACATGCAAAATGATCATATGTTGCTACATAAAAAAACTCACTAGAATACAGTTTAATCGATCTGTTTTAAAATAAGTATATATATATTCAAACATTAAAAAGAATACTTTCCTGGCATCGACAATCACTGAACATTTTGATAATGGATGATTATTTAGACTTCTTGCTTTTATTTCTGTTTTCCAAAACCAGCCATTTATTGTTTATATAATCCAAAAAAATTAGAAATGGGGAAAAATGGATTTCCATGAGCAGGATCAGTTTCTCATTACTCTGATCCATTTTTATGGTTGCTAGATCTGCTTAAGGACAACTCCACATTACTTTAGCTATTCAGCTTTGAACATTGAGTTTATTAATGCCAGAAAACACATTGAAAAAAACCTGTTTATAATGTTTTAGATGGAGGCCATCTAGCAGTGATTTCTGTATACTGTTGTGATTCTGGTAAAAATATTTATCAGTCACCTACTTAATCAGTCTGTATGTGAGACTCTGACAAATGTCTTTTAAACAGTGCCCCAAGCAGTGCCTGGATGGCTCAGTCAGTTAAGCATCTACCTTTGGCTCAGGTCATGATCCCAGGGTCCTGGGATTGAGTCCCACATCGGGCTCCCTGCTCTGCGGGAGTCTCCCCTTCCCTCTGCCCCTCCTCCCACTTGTTTTCTCAATCCCTCTCTCTCTCTCTCTCAAATTAATCATAATCATAATCATAATAAAACAGTGCTCCAAGCGATTCTAATGTACAGCCCGAATTTGGGAACTACTAGCTAGAGGCAGCTTTGACAAAATACTTTTCTAATTTTATTTTTATGCAATTTGAACCGTTTTGCTTTTGTGGTCCTCTCCCTTCAAGGTCAATGCTTCATGATTTTTCTCAGATCTACAATTACCAATATTCATTAAATTTCTGAGTGTGTATAGGGCTAGTACCTTATTAGGCTTCCTTTGCCAGGTGAGATTTCAATAATAAACTCAGTGAGACCTGCAGTATTATACTGCACCATATTTGTGGTTCTCATGGTAGATAGAACTATACCTACTTTATTGTAATAACTGAAATATATTGGTGGCATTAAATATGATTGTATATGAAATAATTTAAAGATTTTTTAAGAAAAAATATATATAGTAACACCTATATATACATAATAACTAGAATTTGGAAAGCTAGTTTTTAGTTTTAGATCACTGGGTCATCTGGTTGTGGAAAGTTCTAAACAATGTGCCTAAGTAAATATTTAATAGTCTCTTATGATAAGGACCACACTTACATGCATAATCAAGCAGAAGAAGTCCTAGTCTCCCAGGGTCACCCCTCCCCTGGACAAAACCAGAGAAATGGGAGCAGCTCTGTAGTTAGTTGTATAAAGACATTTCCTTCCCTTCTGATGAGCCTTGGCATCTTCAATTTCTATTTATATTATCTGTCTGAGCTGGACTGAGGGCAGGAAGCCCAGATATCCTCATCACTGCCATCACACGTAATGTAAATATTCGAATCAGATTCCTTGTATTTTCAAAGTCTGACATCTTGACTTGAGCTCAGAGCAAATATTTGTTTTAAAATGAAACCTTGATTCCCACATCTTCCTATTCCTCCACTTACTATGCGTTTGATTTTTAAAAAGATTAATAATATACAACTGTATTTTAGTTTCTCTTTTCAAATGTTCATTGTGTTATTAACAAATAAGAAATATCAAGACATGTTGACAACTCCTAGTATGGCTATTTTAGGGCCATAAAAAGTACATCATAGATCAAACAGTAAGACAGACCACATATGTGGTTTTCTTTTCATGTTTCCTTAGAAATTTTCATTTGTCCCTTCCCTTTTGATATTTATTTTTTATGGTAAAAACTTATGGGGGAGGGGCACCTAGGTGGCTCAGTCGGTTAAGCGTCTACCTTGGGCTCAGGTCATGATCCTGGGGTCCTGGGATCCAATCTCAGCTTGGGCTGCCTGCTCAGCAGGGAGGCGGCCTCTCCCTCTGCCGCTCCCCCTACTCGTGCATTTTTTCTCTCAAATAAATAAATACAGTCTTTAAAAATGATGGGATTAGGCATGTTAATCAGTAATCACCCAGATTTTTAAGGTTAACAGCTCAAGTAATGGCTTTCTGTTTGTTTTCTTTTCTTGGATTTTAATTTGCAATTTACATCTTCACCCTTGGAAAACCTAAAGGTGTTACTTAGACGGGCTGACTTCAGTAAATTCTAAGAGGTTCAAGAGGGACGAACTTCATTCCTACACACTGTGATGAGGCTCAGAGGAGTTGCCGCCTCTGTTAGTTCCTGCCTTTGCTTTCGATCTCCGCAGATACTGGGTTTTGCTAAGAAAGAAGGATTCAGTGGTTAGATTCCATAGATTATCTCAACTAAAAATCAAGTTTTACACTTACATTCTATAAATTTCACCTACAGAATACTTTTTCATTTCAGTTTTTCATAATATGTATTTCTCCATCGATTTTAGAAATTGTGTACATGTAGTATATAAATACTACCTGGTATATAGATACAGTAACAACCTAATACCTAGCATATAAAAACGAATGAATAGAAATATTTTTTGCAAGATTTGAAATGGTCACCATTCCTCTTTCTTTGTTACAAGAACAGAGACAGTAGGTCAAGCCATTGTATTTGGAAAGCCTGACTTTGGTAGGATGAAATGTAATGTTTTACCAAGTAGAGTAGCACTTCTTTTCAGTAATGCCTTTCTTTCCAGCTTACATAAAATGTTATATGAGAACAATCCAAGGAGAATAGAATTTATCTTGCTTATTTTCTGTCGCCTTCCCTAGAAGTAAGTCCTATAAAGGCCAAGTTTTCTGTAGGCTTCGTTCCTTCCTATATCCTTAACATCACAAATAGTGATGCTCACTGACCTCACTAAATATTTCTAAATGAGCGACTGAGGTGTGAATCTCCAAATCCTGCTCTTCTGTCTCATCCCATCCCCTGAAAGATCCTACAGCAATTTTCGGTCTGTGCCCGCAGCAAACTCTGTTCTTTCTGCCTTGAATTCTGGGAGCCCAAGAATCTTGTCTCTTGGGGTGGCTTCTTCTTACACCCCTTAACGTTGGGATCATTTCTGATGCCTGCACTGAGTTACTAGTTGATGTTTTTCACTGCCTGTCCTGTGAGGGACTACAGACACCGTCTTCTCTCAGCTTTGAATTGTCCAGGCTTTGAAAAGTAGTCCTTTTTGCCATATTTCTACTCATAGTGAAGGCTCAGCCTCTGGTGTTCTGTTTCCTTTCAAACATAGTGAAGGCTCACCTGGGCTTGCTTGCTTGCTTTTAGGTTGGTTGGTTGGTTTTTATGAACTGCTCAATTTCTCCCATTTCTCCTCTGTCATACAACACTGTTTTGCCTCACGAAACAGAAGACTTTGTCTTATGGATCCTGAAACTGTGGTTGTCAGCATTTTTGTCCAGACTCTGTCCCTTAAATGTCTGTCAGGAAGAGGTATAAAATTACTGTGTTCTGGGTTGGCCAAAGCATCATTTTTTTAAAATCAATTTGTCCACATTTCTTTCTCTGAGTAAGGAGGTTTTACCCTCTGTCCAGGATCAAGTTCCATCAGCCCCGCTACTTCAGAAGTCAACAGGATGTACATAGTTACTTTTTCCTTAAAGTCTGTCAGAACTGCCCTGTATATATATATATAATATATATATATATATTATATATATATATATAATTTTTTTTTGAACAAGCCCTGTATATTCTTAACATTGTGTTAAGGTAGTTTCTCTTGTCCTTCCACCAACATTGTATCTTCTTTTCAATTTGCTTCTTTGCCTCTGTTCCTCCTTTAGACTTTTGTTTTTAACTTTTGAGTCTCTTCTTGGGATTCTAGATCAGAAAGATACCTACAGACATGAGAGCTTTTGATGTATTTCTGAGCTTCAAGTCTGTAATAACCACACTGAATATTTCACTGTGTGGGGTTACATGGCGAAAAAGCATTGATAGGATGTCCCCTCACCCTAATTTGTTCTTGAGCATTTAGGTCCACCACTCATAGTCTGGGTCCCTCGTATCCAAATGATCAGGACTTAGATGAGAACAACCAGTGTGACTGGAGACCCATGAGGCCATCCATCATTCCAATAGCCCCATGAATCTAAATTGCCTCCTCTAGGAAGAACAGCATTTATACTTCTGACACTGAAGGGCTTCTCTTGACTTGGTTGGGCACACGGGACTTTTAACTGGACATGACCTGTGGCCAAAGCTTTTGAATCCCATCCATATGTTCTTTTATGTGTTTCCTTTAGCAAGAGGATCATCTGTGTTTGTTTCCACATTCAAGCCCTTGAACTTTAATTCTTTTGGCCTATTAGGACTCTGGGTACCAGGTTTCTCGGATCAGACAAAAGTATATTGATTCTTTGGTTTGGATATGACTATATTCGGCTTGAAATTAAAATTTGGTAGAAATAGTACTTTTTTACTTACTTAACTTCATTAACTAAATTGACTTCAGTTCAGTTAACTAAGTTAACTTCATTGACTAAAACCTTGTACAAGTATGTAGATGACTTCTTGGCAAAGTCTGTTTACTAATTATGTCTCCATTATGGTTAGTATGTTTGAAAAGATTCTTTACTTTAAAACTGCTTTATCTTTTCAAAATTTATAAGCTCTACCACTGATAAAGCCTTCCATAGAGTCTGTCGTTTAATGTTGCACAAAAGTTTTTGTGAGAAAAGAAAAAGATATGTAGAGTTAAACATAATGAAATTATTTTTGCCACAGTTGGCAATCCCCATGCATTATTATTTATTTTTTAATTTATTTTCCAGGGCCGTTTACCCATCGGTGACAACTAATATATTTAGGTGTTGGTACTGGTTTCAGGAAATCAAAATAAGTAATCCTTCTGCTCTCAGCTCACAAATATTTCCATGTCTCATTTTACATATTAAACATCTTCATTTTCTTTATCACTCATGTTGCCAAAGTTCAGGAGCCTTTTCTTTATTCTGAAAGCACATCAACTCATCAATGTTCCTTTTGAAAAGTGACTCCCAGAAGTAAGCAATACATATATATATATGCATATATATATATATATACACACACATACATCTCAGGTGGGTAGGATTGTGCAAAGACCCATGAGATTATAATTTCTTTATTCTACTCAGTTCTGCAACCTAGTATTTTATTAACTTCTTTTGACATCAATGTATATAACAGAGCAATACTAAGCCTACCGTGCCCTTTCCTATTGCTTGTCCCATTCATTTTGTTGTTTTCCACATGACCGATGTCAAAACAAATTTTCCCCATCCCATATGGCTAAGGTTGACACAATGAACAAGCTCATTACTATTTTTGAAACTAAATATTATAAAATTATGTAACTGAGACAAAACAGTCCAGACAGGTTGTTATAGTGTTTGCTGATGTATAACATATTTCCTGTAATTATTTGCTATCATCCTATCCATAGTCGATACAATTTAACTTTAAGTTGGGGGCATGCTGCCATGGCGTAACTGGAAAGCATGTTCTTTTCTTTCAATGCTGGCCCTGTTCTACGATCACAGAAAATGTTGCTTCTACTTTTTAAATGCATGAATTTAACAAGGCTTTCCTTTCTTAGCAAATTTAGTTAAGGATTTGCTAATGCTTTATGGCATTAATCCCTTCCATGGCAAACCCTCTTTTATAGGTCTAAAACATTTTACTATTTTCTGAAATGATACATCAGATGTGCTACTTTACTTGGGTGGAAATGCAAATTGACAAATTTAGTTAATATTAATTTATGGCTTTGTACGTATTTTCAGTTCTACAAGGGACTAATTTATTAGAATACATTTTATCATCAGGTACCTTATCTGTACCAGCTCAACATTTTGTGTCACCATTAGAAAAATCTATTGCATTTATTCTTTTTATCTGGATGTATTTATAGCAATTAAGGATACTAATCATGTGGATTATTATTAAAAAGCATTAGACATTTCTTAGTGACTCAAGTACTCATAAAGTGTAGAATGATTTTTAGGGTTTATTAAATCACTACCCTTATAGGAGTTTCACTCAGAGAAAATCTCTATGGTACATGGAATCATAAATATAGGACGTACACCTATTTATTTGTATGTATTGTGTATGTGTGTAAGTAGATTGAAAGAAGTTAAGAAGTGAGTTCAACTTTGTGTTTTCCAGGAAACCATGAATATTTACCTTACAGAAAAATAGCTGCAATTCTCTTCACTTAGTGATAAAATGACAAGTGGTATATAGGAGGAGTGCATGAAAGCTAATTATAATAATATAACCAGCATCAGTGGAAGCTTTGTAGATGGACCACATTTTAAAATATTTGAAAACAAAGAAACAAAAAATATGCAACTGTAAGACTCTAACATTTCCCTAACTTTTACATATCTCAAAAGTAGCTGTCTTCAGGTCATTGACATAAAATATAGATACGTGTTAGCACCCAAAGATGATATTATTTTATGGGAATTTCAAATGGTGAAACCTGAAACTAGAATAAATTTAGGCAGAGAGTTTATTCCAGAATTAGCAAACATCATTTGTGTATTTCTTATAGGATATCTCAAGATCTAGCCAAAGATAATTTAGGGTTAGAGAGAAATATTTCTGCTAAGGCCGTAAAAAGAAAAATAGGTGCATTTTGGGGGAATATGAAGGATGGAATTAGTAACAATAGTACAAACATTTTCTCAGAATTCTTTATCAGAAGTAATCAGTTACTGAGTATTTCATACCAATTCTCTGCCCAATACGGTCAGACTCACAAAGTTACAAATTACAATGATTGCTTACTTCATAATTGGGAAGATAAAACACATGGAGCCCCCTCCATAGAAAGATATCACAAAGGGAAATGTGACACTGTAAATGCTAAAAATTGTATTGTTTTTATCAGACTGTAGAAGAGTCTAATGCCAACATTTGATAAACTGCTGTTTAAACTTACTACAAACCAATGAGGGGATGATGAGGTAGGCAGTGGAGGGGCAGGGTGTGGAATCGTGGAAATATTCCTCGTCCCAAAGACAGAAGACATGGGTTTTCAGCCCAGCTCTACCATTAACTAGGTATATGATGATTTGAAGGCAAGAAGTAAATACTTAAAAATATGCCAATCATAGGCTTTTGAACAAGTAATTTACTCATGCTAGACCTCAGTTTCTTCATTTGTTTCATACAAGAACTTGAAGGCAGGAATTTTATGTTTTGTTCATTAATGTATTCTAAGCACTAAGAACAGTGTCTGGTAAGATTTTTTCAATAAATATTTGTTGGAAAGATGAATGAGCAGATAATTGCCAGGGTATCGACATTCGTTAACATTGTATGTTGATTAATTTTTACCTTGAAGGGTTGGCAGGGCTTACACACGTGAGAAAAAAATTCTCAAAACTCACTTGTATAATGAAATTGTCATACAAGTATTGAACATCAGGAATGTGAACTACATGTTGAAGCTAAATAGCAGCCAAAAGCTAAGTGCCATATTTGATAAAATCAGTGTAAATGTCGAGAAATTTTAATAATGTTACAAGAAAGTAAGCTTAAAATGACAATTTATTTCATGATAACTGAAAAGAAATTGGAAAAATAATGACATAATGACCTTTTTATGAATAAATCAAATTTTTGGTTAAATAGTCATGGGTATATCTTGATAATTTTCATGGCAGTAATAAGAAATAACATCAATAAAATTACCTGGCATGGTTAATGAGTGTATGTAATTAATGAGAACCACGGTGTTGAGATGATATGGCTAAGTTTTACCAATCTTCAAACAGTTGAAAAATGATTTTTTAATATTTGTAAATTTGATAAAAATATTTCTGCTTTATAAGAGATATTTAGTTAAGAAAGAAGCAAAATACTTAGAATCCTTTTAATATTTAGAATGTGAAACACATTTAACTCATTTTTTAATTAAAAATATCAGCACTCAAGTGTTTGTTGAGCTGTAAGTAGATGAGATGATTTGTTTGCTTACAGTTATGTCTGAATTTTATCCCTCACACACTTTGGCCGGTAGGACCAAGATTCAATCAATGTTTTATTTTTAAAGTCCATGTAGTCTTCACCAAATAAGAAGGCCCTTTGACTATTACCTTACATTTATTCTAAATATTCACAGCCTTTTACGTTCACTAACCTTGTTATGGTAGACATTTCACAACATACACATCACCCTGTACACCTTAAACTTACACCATCTCCTATGTCACTTAAATCTCAATAAATCTGGGAAAGAATAAATTAATAAATACAGCCTCTTGCGACTATGGACTCTGAGAAACAAACTGAGGGCTCTAGAGGGGAGGGGCATGGGGGGATGGGTCAGCCTGGTGATGGGTATTAAAGAGGGCACGTACTGAATGGAGCACTGGGTGTTATACACAAACAATGAATCATGGAACACTACATCAAAAACTAATGATGTAATGTATGGTGTTTAACATAACATAATAAAAAAAATACAGCCTCTTGCAATCACTATACAAATACATGACTCACTGTATCTAAAATGCCCAAGACAAAGGATCCTGGCCAAATAAAATTTAGTAAATGCCAGGGCTACTTTTGTTCTTTATCTAATGTTCAGAAAATGTATGGGTGTTTAAAGTTTTCCATCCATATATATTTTCACGAATGTTATTAAGATTACCCTGTGAAATGTTGTTATTCCTATTTCATTGAAGAAGAAACACAGACCATGTAAGTGACCTAAGCTCACTTATTCCACAGCTGTAGAGAACTGTTAAGGACTAAAATCCTGCTGTTTGCTACTTTAGTGCTTGTTCTTGTCCCTGTCGCCCACGTCACCATGGCTCACAGTGTCACTACCTTCACAAAAGACTGCTTCTAGTAGGATTCGAGCTTGTTTGAGCCAGCAGGTAGACCAAGGATGCTGGTGTTTACAACAGCATTGACCATTAAGGAATACTTTTTGTTTGTTTTGGGGAGAAGGGATGATAGAAGGTTTTCTTGTTGTTTGCTTAGGAGGATTACAGCATTCTTTGAAATGATCCTTCTGAGAAGAGAAGTTCTATATCAATATAAAAATAACCCTTCCATATGCATATTTAACCAATCGAACATGCCAGATTTTAAAAACTATAGATCTGTGATGAGAATATTACTACCAAATACTAAACAACAACAACAAAAGAATAATAAAGAGCCAAAAGTATGGGAGGGCCTTTTTTTCTCTCCTGCATCAATGTGAACATGTCCAGGAGTCACCAAAATACAGAGCTGTCTCCCACTATCAGGTCCTCTAATTAAAGGGCTGTGCCACAGTAGGTTTATAAGATAAAGTAGGTGGAGAAAGAAGCTTTTAGAGGAGTGGGAGCAGAGTGAGGACAGAAATTCTATTTCCAACAACTGAAACTCCATGAAGAATAGGATTTAATACCAATATTCTTGCTATTTGGACAAATAAAAATTCAGCAGCCCAAATACATAATGCAAGAATAGACAATAGCTTTGTGTCGCCCCTGCTGAGTTCCATCACAGTGGTATCTCTGGAAATTGTCTGGGTTACAGTAATATGTGATAACGATCCACAAAAAATAATTAGCACTAAATCACCCCCCAAAAAGATAGTTATAGCAAGTGCAGTTACAATTTTTTTATAAATATATATAAAGCTACTTCTGGGCAGGTTCCTTTTAAGATGCAAGAAACAGTCTGTGGTTCCTGTATTAATCTACTAGATATCCTTCATGAAACGTGTGACATACAACTTCCCCCACATAAAACCCACACAAACTATTCTTACTTTCTGAATACTAACTCACCTTGGGTTCAAAGTTACATGACATCCTAAAATGATCAGAATTGGAGTTACAGCTAAACAGTGCATGCTGGCTTATACACACACATAGACTCAGACACACACACACAAATTCTCCTTTTGTGAAATGGGGTTGCAGATAAAAATGTAAGAGTTCTGTAAACAAGTTTTATTTTTTTTAAGATTTTATTTATTTATTTGACAATGAGAGACACAGCGAGAGAGGGAACACAAGCAGGGGGAGTGGGAGAGGGAGAGAGAGAAGCAGGCTTCCCGCTGAGCAGAGAGCCCGATCCCAGGACCCTGGGATCAGGACCTGAGCCAAAGCCAGACGCTTAATGATTGAGCCACCCAGGTGCCCCTGTAAACAAGTTTTAAATAACACCGTGTAATTCCGTGTGTTTATTAAGGTACTTTCTGATGGAAGAAACTCATAGCATTATTGGATCATGAGGACCTCCACTGCACACGATCTCCAGTTGGAGTATGTCTATTTTTCCCATCTTCTGTGTCACCTACATGCACAGGAAGATGACCAAAAGGCCACTACATTGGGAAGGGGAAAAATACTTCTATTCTGGTGACAACATTTTATTCCAACTCTTCCTCTTTTTTGAAAAATCAGCGTGAACCAAGTTACTAAGAAAATGTATTCATGAGTTAGAACTTATATTCATTAAAGTCTAACAAGCAACTGAAATAGGAAATGAGTCAGGAACCAATATTCATGCATATTTAACAATGAAGTTGACACACATTCCTTTAATGCATATATATTTATATTTATGCATATATATATATAGCAGAAGTCAGATACATAGGAACAGAATTCCTTATTTAAGTCTGACTTTTAGGTTTAAGGTATCACATAGAATTTAGGGTGCCAGATATTCATTACTCGAGTTTCCTTGACTATAAAATTTAAAAATATATATATAGCATTTGAAAATTACCTATGGTAAAATCATACTGTAAAATATGTTGTACTTGTATCATGAAATACTCTTGACTATGGGAAAATACTATTGTTTATTTTAACCTCTGTGTACAAACAGAAACTCTGAACTGATCCCAGAAGGTCAAGAACTCATTATAATTCCTCAAACTGTAGCCAAAATAATCTGACCATAGCGTATTATAATCATATGTCTCATGCCTCCCTACTTCTGTCCTCTCCCCAGAAACCCCTTGTCAGTGGCTTCCAATGTGTCCTAGATAATGAGCAAAGCCATCATACAGCACACGAGGGCTTGACTGTACAGGTTCTTCCTACCCTCCTGCAATCACATGAACGCCTCTCTCTGTTTCTGCAGCCTACAGGATATTTACACATGCTCTTTCCTTGTAAAATCTCTCCTTTACTCTTTCCCTGGATACTCCCACTTACAGTTCATATCTCAGTTCAAGAATAATTTTCTGATATTTGAACAAAGGCTTTCCTAACTAATGAATTCTACCTCCAAATATAGATGTTGCTTCTTTGTTACCTTTCCATAGGACTGTTTCTTTCCTTCAGAATACATATGTATATCAAATGACAGTTGGTTGGGGTGAATATTGATTAATATCCATCTCCCCCACTCAAAGGCCACCAGAAGAGAGAATAGGTACTTTTTTTTATATACAATGTAATATGGCTAGTATGCTGGGTAGCATGTAGTGAGTGCTCAGTAAATATTTCTTGTGAGAATGAGCCAAGTTCTGTTCTGGCACTTAATGATATTCAAGAGGCAAAGAACAGCTAAAATCTCTGCTTCTGGGAGCCCTCCTACACTGTTGGTGGGAATGCAAGCTGGTGCAGCCACTCTGGAAAACAGTATGGAGGTTCCTCAAAAAGTTGAAAATAGAGCTACCATACAACCCAGCAATTGCATTACTGGGTATTTACCCCAAAGATACAAATGTAGGGATCCGAAGGGGTATGTGCACCCCGATGTTTATAGCAGCAATTTTCACAATAGCTAAACTGTGGAAAGAGCCAAGATGTCCATCAACAGATGTACGTTGTGTAGATTGTGTATGTGTGTGTATATATATACACACACATACACAATGGAATATTATGCAGCCATCAAAAGGAATGAGATCTTGCCATTTGCAATGACGTGGATGGAACTGGAGGGTGTTATGCTGAGCGAAATAAGTCAATCAGAAAGATATGTATCATATGACCTCACTGATATGAGGAATTCTTAATCTTAGGAAACAAACTGTGGGTTGCTGGAGTGGTGGGGGTTGGGAGGGATGGGCTGGCTGGGTGATAGACATTGGGGAGGGTATGTGCTATGGTGAGCACTGAATTGGGCAAGACTGTTGAATCACAGATCTGTACCTCTGAAACAAATAATGCAATATATGTTAAAAAAAAAAAAGAAGAAGAAGAGAGCAGGAGGGGAAGAATGAAGGGGGCGGAAATTGGAGGGGGAGACGAACCATGAGAGACTATGGACTCTGAGAAACAAACTGAGGGTTCTAGAGGGGAGGGGGGTGGGAGGATGGGTTAGCCTGGTGGTGGGTATTGAGGAGGGCACATTCTGCATGGAGCACTGGGTGTTATGCACAAACAATGAATCATGGAACACTACACCAAAAACTAATGATGAAATGTATGGTGATTAACATAACAATAAAAATAAAAAAATAATAATAAAATCCCTGCTTCCTTAGGATTTACATTCTAGCAAGGGGAGAAAGAGAAAAATGAACATAATAAGCCAGTAAATGATAGAGTCTGTTAGAAAATTATAAATGCTAGGCAATATAGAAAATTTATAGGAGTAAGGTGTAATTTATAAGAATGCCAGGGGTGGGCGCCTGGGTGGCTCAGATGGTTAAGCGTCTGCCTTCGGCTCAGGTCATGATCCCAGGGTCCTGGGATCAAGTCCCACATCGGGCTCTCTGCTCCTTGGGAGCCTGCTTCTCCCTCTGCCTCTCTCTCTCTGTCTCTCATGAATAAATAAATAAAAATCTTTAAAAAATAAAAATAAAAAAAGAATGCCAGGGGTAAGGACACATATGGAGACAGGTTGAAATTTTAAATAGGACTTTTAATAGATACTCCTCTTTGAAAAGGTGACATTTGAGAAAAGGTTGAAGGAAGTGACAAAATTCACCAAGTGGATCTCGGAGCATTCCTGGGAGAGGAAACACCCAGGGCGATAGTTGGGAGGGCTGCTGGAATAGCAATGTGGCCCATGTACTGGAGTAGAATGAGCAAGTTGACAGTAGTGGTCAAAAACATTAGAGAAATGATGGGGGCCAGATATGTTAATGGAAGTAATAAAAGGTATAAGACTTTAAAATGCATTTTGATTCTGTCTCATTATTATTAACCACAATTTATAATACTGATTATAATTTGCTACCAGATAGAGATAAGTTTCTTATATCTTTCCAGATGAATTCCCCAACTGCTCAAACTAGAAGTCAGTCCTATTTCAGGCAAATTTTTGGGAAGAACTTTTGTCTTAAATTTCAGAAGTATTATTTAGTTGTGTTCATCTTGAATGATCATTGAAATCTGATTTATCTTGGAATGTTCATGGTTAGGAACTGGCTTTATCATTCCTGCTTGTTAGGCACTGAGATCTCTGTTTAAATACTCCGTTGTACTTGAGGCTTCCTGAGTCATAGCCATAAGAATGAAGATTTTATTGAATTGCAACAATGGTCGGGTTCTACGCTGATTTAAAATAAAGGAAGCCTGCATGGATGGGTTTTCTATGTCTACCTGGACTTTATAAAGTTTCCTTTTAATTTGAATAAACACAGCCTGATCTTAATTCCAAAGCCTCTATCAGTCATATCCCAGTAGATAATCAGTTTTAAATTACTATAAGTAATTTTAATTTTACATAAAAAATGTTAACTATTTGACTTTCCAAAGTTACAGGGAAATGGAACATTTTCCAGGATAGACCATAAGCTAGGCCATAAAGCAAACCTCAGTAATTTTAAAAGGATAGAAATAATGTGTTCTCTGATCTCGATGGAGTGAAATTAGAAATCAATAGCAGTTAAAGATTTGGGGAACTCACAAATGTTTGGAAATTATACAACACATTTCTAAATACCACTGGGCCAAAGAAGAAATGAAAAGGGGGGTGCCTGGCTGGCTTTGTCAGTGGAGCATGTGACTCTTGAACTCAGGGTTATGGGTTCAAGTCCCACATTGGGCATAGAGATTGCTTAAAAATAAAATCTTAAAGAAATGAAAAGGAAAATAAGAACATACTTTGAGATGAATGAAAATGAAGATACAACATATTAAAATTGATGGAAGGGAGATAATGCATTGCTCAGAGGGAAATGTGTAGCTACAAATGCTAACTTCAGAAGGAAAAAGGAGTTTAAATCAATAACCTAACCTTCCATCTCAAGACATTGGGAAAATAATGAAATCTAAAGCAAGGAGAAGGAATGAAGCAATGAAGATTCAAGCAGAAATTAAGGGAAAAGAGAATATAAAACAACAACAGAGAAAAATAAATGAAACTAAAAGCTGGTTGTTTGAAAAGATCAACAGAATTGACAAACCTATAGCTATACTGCCGAAAAAGAGAAAAAAAGGCTGAAATTACTAAAATCAGAAATGACAGTAGGATGTTACTGCTGCTTTTACAGAAATAAGCATTGTAAGAGAATACTATGAACAATTGTACACCAACAAATTGGATGTGGTAGGACCTTTATTTCATATCATATATATAATTAACTCAAAACATATCATAGTTCTAAATACTAAAAGCTAAAACTATGAAACTCCTAGAAGAAAACATTGCGGTAAATCATCATGACATTGGATTTGGCAAAGGATTCATGCACCAAAAGCATGAAATTTCCAATGTTACAGGGAAAAGTTGCAACAACAACAAAAATAGGTAAATGAGACTTTATCAAAACTAAAATATTTTGTCCTTCAAAGGACACCATAAATTAAGTGAAAAGACAACCGATAGAAGGGGAAAAAATTGGCAAATCGTATATTTGATAAAGGACTTATACCTAGAATATATAAAGAACTCTTACAACTCAATAATAAAAAGATCATCCTAAAATTGGGCAAAGGATGTTTCTAAGGCAGGTGTATAAACGGCCAATAAGCACATGAAAACATGCTTAATATCATTAGTCATTAGGGAGATGTAAATGAAAAGCATAGTGAGACACTACTTCCCATCCACTAGGATGTCAGGTACATAATAAGTCAGATAACAAAAAGCATTAGCTAGGCTCTAAAGAAATGTAAACTCTCATAAACCGCTTGTGGGAATGTAAAATGACAGTCCCTCAAATGATTAAACATATGACCCAGCAAGTTTACTTCTGTTTATATAACTAAGAGAAATGAGAGCCTATGTCCATACAAAAACTTGCACACTTCATGTTTATAGAGGCATTATTCCTTAGAGCCAAAATGTGGGAAAAACTCATGTTGGAAAGCTTGACAAGTAGATAAAGAAGAGCAAGAAGAGATAAAGAGCATCCTTTGCCAAATCCTATATCCATAAAAGAAAATATTATTAGGCAATGAAAAGGAACAAACCACTGCTGGGGGCTGTTGGTAAAATTAATGTGTCTGGGTTTCATTCCTTAGAAGAAAATCTAATGAATAGAGTAAAGGGAAAATGATTAATCAGTAGATGGAGAAAGAAAGAGGAAAGGGTCTACCAATCCCCATCCATGTAGTTTAACTACCAGTTATCAGTATGCAGCTAGTAAAGGCCTGGCATGCTCTGATCAGTCAGGGCCACTTGGTCTTGCAGAAGACAGTCCTTGTAGTGAGTCAATCGATGCTACTGACCAACTAGGTAATACAAAGCCTATCTCAGTTCAACTGCGTAAGTGTGTGAGTATCTTAGCTAAGCCTGCGCTGAATTTTAACTTTTTTTTTCTGATGGAATATATTCTTAATAGTTGTTGCCATAAATTTGGGCATAACCAAAAAGAAATACTGTCTAGGAAATCCATTGTCTTAGAAGAAGATCCTTATACAGTGTAAGACCAGGTGTGCCTTGGAGGAAATTTTGTGTCCTATCCCACAGTTTTTTCCTGTGTAATGGCCATTCTAGAAAAACTAAAAATGTTTATTGGTAGCACTTCTCTTTATTTAAAATTGCAAAATACAGAATCTGCGATCAGACTTACATATGATCTTATCACCAAAGCATTTCTTTTTCTGGGAAAAAAGATATAAACTCTAAGAACAGTCTGTGGATATGATTGTGATGCTCTGCTTCTGAACATATGTCAGGTAATAACTGGTGGTGTTGGGTCAAGTGTTGGAGGGATTTCATGGTCAGCCAAGACCAGGAAAATAAAAGTGAGCCCCAAGAACAGACCTGAGGGTGCTGGGGAGGCAAGAGGGGGAAAACTGGGCTGGAATGGATGGTTTAAGAGATCAAATCATTTCCCAACATAGGGGGAGGTTAACCAGTGACCGTTTTCCTTCTCTCCTCCCAAACTTGTTAGAATGGAACATATTTGTTTTGGTGCTATATTTCCCAGGACTAGCATAACAAATTACCACAAACTGGGGTGGCTTAGAATAACAGAAATGTAATCTTTCACACTTCTGGAGGCTAGAAATCCAAGACCAAGTTGTTGGCAGGTGTTGGAACCTCTCTCGCGCACGCACGAGTGACTTCCTTGACTCTTCCTAGCTTCTGGTGGCTCTTGACAATCCTTACTGTTCCTTGCCTTCCAACTTTAATGTCAGCTTTGTCTTCATGTGACCTTCTTCTCTGGGTATCTCTGTGCATCCTGTCATGTTCTTATAAGGACACCAGTCACTGGATTTAGGGGCTACCCCAATCCAGTATGATCTCATCATAACTAATTATATCTATAAGACCCTAACTGTGAATGAGGTCACATTCACAGGTACCAGAGATGAACATATCTTTTTGCAGGCATATGTCAACCCACTCCAAATGCTTTCTTTGCAGAAGTGTTAGGATAAGCGGGGAACCCTTTTACATATATTGAATCAGTGTCACTCTCACTCCTTACCTCATTTGCTGTCGCAATGAGTACCAACCCTGTCAAGGGAGTCATATCCCACCTTGGCCTACTGATAGCAGAAGAGTAGCCTTGAATTGCAAAAAGCAGCTTGGGGGCTGAGGGACTAAGTGGGATTATTTGCTCAACTTTAACATTTTTAGATGTTTTGTAGTTGGAATGACTTCACAGGGTATATAATGATACTAGATAGAAAACTACAGCCCATGGGTGCTATATTTCTCTGTATGTTTTATGGGGAATTTATCTCAGGGATACTATTTTGTGAAGATATATAGTCACCTCACATTGCATATATATTTCATATATAAAAACCTCTACAAGCTTTAATGCAAGCCACACAAAAAGTAGCATATACTGAATAAACTGAATACACCGTATACTGTGACTTTTTGATGGATCCTTCTTAAAGGTTCCAGATGAGGAAATCTTATATAAATTTATAAGTGAGAGCTTTTCAGGGGTGCCTTGGTGGCTCAGTTGGTTAAGCATCTGCCTTTGGCTCAGGTCATGATCTCTGGGTCCTGGGATCGAGCCCCACATGTGGCTCCCTGCTCCACGGGGAGCCTGCTTCTCCCTCAGCCTGCTGCTCCCCCTGCTTGTGGTCTCTCTCTCTCTCTCTTTCTGTCAAACAAATAAATCTTTAAAAAAAGTGAGAGCTTTTCAGACGCAGTTCCAGTGGTCAGAAGTGGGCAAACAATTACACAGTTCTAAGAAATGATTTTAATGCTATGAATTCCATTTAATACTATTAATACTACTCACTTGCATAAAGCTGGAATACACTCTGCAAAGATCATGAACCCCACATGTTAAAAACCAAGGAAGTATGAATTGCATGTATTTTAAGCAATTGACATGTTTTCTCTTTGCATAAGGCTGTTTGACTTCTCTTCCAGCATAGTTACTTTTCATTCACCCCAGTGTTTGAGGGATTGGAGCTAGACCTAGTTACTAGGGAGTTTGTGCAATCTAATCTGCCACCTCCAGGTTTTTCCAAGCTACAGATTAGGTGCTCTTATTTGGGGTGAAATTATAATTAGAAATTAAGCATCTGCCTTCGGCTCAGGTCATGATCTCAGGATCCTGGGATCGAGCCCCACATCAGGCTCCCTGCTCTGCGTGAAGCCTGCTTCTCCCTCTCCCACTCCCCTACTTGTGTTCCTGCTCTCGCTCTCTCTCTGTCAAATAAATAAATAAAATCTTTTAAAAAAAAGAAATTATAGTACAGATAATATTAGTATAATACTATGTTGAGGTAGTACATGTGAACTATGAATTTGGTAACTGCAACAGGTATTACTTTTCTCACCAATTCTGGAAACTCTAATTGGAAGAATTGTTGCGTTCCTCTATTTTATGAAATGTCATCTCTGGATGTCTTCTCTGTTTTTACATTTCTAGCTATTTCTCTTATTTGGATCATTTTGCAATCAAATGGGTTGCAATATATCATGTAGCCTCCTGGCCACTTTATCAGACAGAATGATTCTTAGGGTTAATGTGCATTTAGGGAAGAGAGCGGTACTTTGGCTCATACTCAGGGACATCTCACTATCAGAAACTTTCACCCATCTCTCATTCAAATCAAAGCTCATTTTCTAAATATTGCAGATTTTTATTATAACCTATTTATCTAACATTCAAACTTCTGCCAATTTGAATGGTCCCTAGTACAGTCATGAAAGGAAAAACACCATTAAAGAATCGCAAAGGGAAAATTGGTCATAGTGTTCACATGCTTTCCTTTGCAGGACAGCAGACATCACTATGTTCTCACAACAGAGCCTACTGATCATGAATTACATGCATCATCAAAGTATTGATTTAATAAGCATGATTACGTGATCTCTCAGGCTTTCAGGTCTCCTCAAGTTACATTCAGCCATTGCAGCATAATCAATATTGGCATTATTAGATTAGAAGCAGGAAGGGCAAAAGCAAAGGGAAATGGGTGGGTGAGGTCAGCCAGTTAAAAATACTAAGAAGTAATCATTGACACTGGTGGATGACAAGAATCATTACTCCCCAAACTTTCAAAACTGAGACCACTTAGTGGAGGCACCTAAATAATCACAAAGAAAAGATGGCGCAACCACAGGTGTCTATAATGATCACATTGAACCATCAAGAAAACATGAAAGTACATTTAGTACATTTTCTCCAGGGCAAGGAATTACATAGTATTTATTTAAAAGGTTTCCAACAAAAGTGTTTAAATTTTTTACTATCTCAGCATTGAAAACCAGATTTCTGTTATCTGTAGAATTCTTTCATTCATAATAATTGTTCCCTAAGGGTAGCAGATAAATGATGTGTTTCTCTAAGATTGCCTTATTTCCTGTCAACTCATATATGTGAAATTATATACTATTTTAAAAGGCAAGATCACCATGGTAATGTCTTTGTAAATCTCATTCTTACTAGAGGTTGGCAACTGTGATCACATATTAGAAACACCTGGGGAGTTTTAAAATACTGCCCACTCCCCTTCCCCACTCCAGACCAATTAAATCAGGATCTCTAGGCATTGGGTCCAGGATTGAGTTCTTTGTAAAATTTTCCCAAATGATTCTAATATGCAACGAGTTTGGAGAAGTTCTGATCTAAATGAATAGAAACCTTATCATACCCCAAGAATCTCAGACCACTTTCTAAATTGGGAAGATCCCTAGTTAATAGATGGAATTTGGAGACAGCTAGCCTTTATACCTTCTGGAATGAGTCAGGACGAGAGCTGCCTATGAAATCCTGTGTCTCTGCTTAAGAAAATAATTCACAGGGAAAGGAAGATTCTCTTATGGAAACTGTTACTTCATAAATGTTAGAGTGATCAGATCAAACAGTAAAAGGACATGGCGAATAAGGAGTATTCACCATGAAAACTTTAAGGTTTAATCAACATCTGAGAACATCATCTGAGACCTGCCCACACAAAATGCATGACATCCGTTCTACAGAAAATTGCTCTTGGAACTTTACTTTTGGAAAGTAAGCTTACAAATAAAGCATCTGATGACGAATAGAAAAACCCAAACCACCTACTAATAGCCATTGAATTCTTCTCAGAGGTTTTGGAAGCTCAATTTGGGGGAGGTGGGCAGGCAGGGTGAGGAGTTTCCATTTTTCAAGTGTAACAAATAATCTGAAAGATATTTCTTTTATTAGCTAGGAAAAATACTGATTCCCTTTCTGTGCTATAATTTTTTAAGTGTCCTTCATTTTCAGTAAGAGCTCCTTGTAAGAAAAACCTATTACAAATCTTTAAAAATGTTACTTTTGTGGTGTGCCTGGGCGGCTCTGTTGGTTAAGCATCTGCCTTCGGCTCAGGTCATAATCCTGGGGTCCTGGGATCGAGCCCCACGTCCGGCTCCCTGCTCTGTGGGGAGTCTGCTTGTCCCTCTCCTTCTCCCTCTGCCCCTTCCCCTGCTCATTCTCTCTCTCTCAAATAAATAACATCTTTTAAAAAAGTGTTATGTTTGTGTGATAAAACTACCAAAATATTTCATTTTGGTGGAATATTAATTTATCATGAAATTCACTGTTATGAAAAATATTCCCTGAAGGTTTTTTTTTTAAGGTTTTGTTCATTCATTTGTCAGAGAGAGAGAGAGCATAAGCAGGGGGAGTGGCAGGCAGAGGGAGAAGCAGGCTCGCCGCTGAGCAAGGAGCCTGATGTGGGACTCGATCCCAGGACCCTGAGATCAAGACCTGAGCCGAAGGCAGATGCTCAACCGACTGAGCCACCCAGGCGTCCCTTCCCTGAAGTTTTAAATTAACAGATCATTTATCCTCTGTTACATATTTTGTACTCCTTTGAAACGGTGCTGTTTGAGATGTTGGGACACACACAACATAGGAGCTTCAAGGAGGAAAGTGTCCCTGAGAATAGATGTGTCCCTCCAGATGTCTCTAGGATACTAGCAGATCGAGGCTTTGCCTTGCATCTTACTTTACCTAGGCTGCAGCCATGAGGAGGACAAAAAGAAACAGCCATTGCAAATGGTCTACCAGGAGAGGTGCCACATGTTAATGAATCTGTTCCGTATTAGTCACCCAGTAATGCTTGCTCAATACAGCAGTGCATCCCATCGGCAAAACTGATTTTCTCACAGAGTGACATCTGGTTCCACTGGTGGGAGAAATTTTGACCTTTTTGTCTAAGACTAAATTTTAACACAGAGCTTTTGAGCAGTTAAAGTTGTATTATAAAATGTGAAGGATTCTGTCATGAATGACATGCTTGTATTTTAATCATTATCTTGCTAACATGAAATTGGCTGCAGTCGGGAAGCCAAACTTTCTAAGGAAGAGCTAGCAAGAAAACACTGGAAACAGAATTTAAATAGAAGTTCAGAATACGATTATTTCAGAAGTCAGGTTTTCCAGCTGGTCCTCATGCTTAAACCTAGAATTTTCTAGGTATATAAATGCATTTGTACAATATCTGTGATGTTCAATACCTCGACTTCTCATTTGGCATTTTTCTTTCATAGCTTTAACAGTGATTCTAGACTTTGTCAATGCTTCGTTCTAATATTTTTATTTCTGGGTGAAAATAAAATATTAGAACATGAATGGCATTGTTATTTTGCTTCCCAAAGGGAAATTATTTCTATTTTCAGCATGTTCACATTATAGTCAATATCACATGAAAATTAAATAGGCATGCGGAAAGGTCAAACTGGTATTTCTTGGA
Organism: Leptonychotes weddellii; assembly: GCF_054177405.1. Taxonomy (NCBI): domain Eukaryota; kingdom Metazoa; phylum Chordata; class Mammalia; order Carnivora; family Phocidae; genus Leptonychotes; species Leptonychotes weddellii. Next base: position 48,849,381 of record NC_138381.1, on the reverse strand, counting down.
TACGCTTACTATGATATCTGACTGCAGTTTGTCAGCAATTCAATAAATTAGCAATAGACTTATAAAAAGAACTTCCTAATATTATAACAGTTAATATTTATTATGACTACTCCGATTTACCAGTTTTTAACAATTATCAATCTGATACATTTTTGGCATATCATAAAAACCTTGTTCAAATTAATATCCAAATAACTGCCAATCACTAAGCAAGAAAAAAATTACATAAAACCCAACACTCATGAAAGAACTCTTTAAAAATCATTATTTGTATCACTGATCTTATTCTTCCCTGATCTCTAATGTCTAATTTCTTAATAGTCTTAATATTTAATATCTCAAAAATACTAACAGATACTAAAGAATTTTGCCATATTTTGGTACAAATGGAATAAATGGAACTGTAGTCACAGTACATGAGAGTGGATCCAATTCAGAACCATTACTGCTAACACTAGAAATAGAAGGTTAATCCCATACTGTGAGAAGAGAAAGAGGGAGAGGTGAACTGTGGTCAGTGTGGCAAGAGTAGTGGGCTAAATTATTATCCTAACACCCACTTCAGCATCAAATAAGCATTTACTCCTGTCTATATCCATCTCTCCTTCATTGGTTATGTTTTCTTCCCTGGTATATTTTCTATTTAGCCATGCTATAGAATAAAATTATCCAGGGCACCTGGGTGGCTCAGTCAGTTGAACATCCAACTCTTGGTTTCAGCTTGGGTCATGATCTCAGGGCCATGGGATGGAGCCCGTCATCCAGCTCTGCACTGGGCAGGGAATCTGCTTGAGATCCTTTCCCTGCTCACTTGCTCTTGCTCTCTCTCTCTCTCTCCCAAATAAATAAATCTTAAAAAAATAGAATAAAATTACTCAAAAATGCTATGTTCCCTTCTAAGAGTTTCAAAAATAGCAAATTAAAACTTTCATATTCTAATAATTATATATATATATATGTATTTATAAGCTATTAAAATCAAGTGAATTGTACTTGTTTCTGTCCCTTCAACTCTTAGGAAGGTGAATTTTGGTCTCTGAAGAGTTTGTCTAACAGTTTTAATTATACAGAAATGGAACAGACTGCCATATGAGGTAGTAATCATCTTGTCAGAAACTGAACAAACATTTGCAGTAGCCAGCCTCCAATTGACCCCCACTTCTTGGTATTCACACTCTTGTGTAGTCCTGTCCCAAATTTTAGTAATTATGTGTGACCAATAGAATATAGAAGAAGTGATAGACTGTCACTTCCAAAGTGAGGTTGTAAAAGACACGGCATCATCTATTTTGGTCAATCCGTCCTGCTCTCTTGGATCACTTACTCTGGGGGAAGCTAGCCCTATGGAGAGACCTGTGTGGGGAGGAACTGAAGCCTCCTACCAGTAGCAGCCGTCTGAGTGAGTTTAGAAGTAGAGGCCCATGTCCCAGGTGAGCCCTCAGATGTCTGCATCGCCAGCTGACAGCTTGACTGGAATCTCATGAGAGATCTTGAGCTAAGTGGTTGCCAGATTCCCAAACCTCAAACTGTGTGACATAATAAATGTTTGTTGTTGAAGGCTGCTAAATTTTGAAGTAATTTGTTGTGTTGCTATAGATAGGTAACACACCATCTGACAGGAATACTTCCTTTGGGTGCAAGGTTAGAATTTATGATTACAAACATGTCTTCCAACTCTAGCATTGGTTTAAAAAAATGTAGGTGGGGAGAAGTTTCTCACTAAAACATAAGGGTTGTTCAGCTAATTCAGATATCAGTGAGTGAGTTGAGGGGTGTTGCTAATGGGGTGGTTTTATTCTATATAATATACTTTGGAAAATCAGATTAAAGAAACATGGCTCCCTGGTCAAATGGTCTCTCATGTATTCTACAAATTTCAGGTTCTGTTAAATCATTTAGGTTAGTAATCACATTTAAAGAAGCCAAATGTCACAGGAGAGTTCCATATACAGAACAATTGAGTTTTAATTTTACTAACTGGTTTAAGGGATCTTTACTCTTTGAGAGAAAGAGTCTTAACTGAGGCACAGGGACAAGGAAGAGGAATGTGAGTATTTCTACGTAGGTATTTATTGCATACCTGGAAGAGTTTTGGAAAGCAAGTGAAAAGCACAAGGGAAAATTCAAAGGTGAGATTGAAAGATTCCATAGACAAATTCTGCCTTCTTCATGGTTTTACCTAGGGCCATGATGGCAGCTGGTGCACCTGGATAAAGCCCTACCATCTGCTGCCTTCCCATAGCTTCCAGCTTGCCTCTGCTGGAGGTGAGCTTCCAGAAACAGTTGGGAAGACTAAGAACCTCAGGTTCTATTAATTCAGCTCAAGGTCCCTAAGGACTACTTAGTGAATCTAGATTTAGCAGATTGGCCTACATTTGCCTATATATTCCTACCCTTCACTGTTAAAAGTTGAAGGAAAAAGAGCAAGTGAAAGAAAAGAGTCCTATTGGGGTTTGGCTCAAGGCAGGGATTCTGAGCAGCCAGGTGGCAGACAACCTGGGCAGAAGTCCAGACTCGGGGGAGGCAGGGGCAAGGTGAAAGTAGATGCTGAAGTGAAGTGTAAATTCAGGTGGGAAATGAATCTTAGGGAACAAGTTACCGATGCAAAGGCAGTAATCCAGCCACTGAGAGGGAGCACGTCAAGGACCAAGAGCAAGGCTTATACAGTCCTCCCTGGGAAACATTGAACTTGAGCTTCCTTCAGCTTGTTGGACTGGATCTCAAAATATGAGCTCGTTGGGGAGTACAGACATGTGATGTTGTAGAGGGGATCTGAGTCTGGAAATGAGGAAACAGACGATTGCCCTGGAATGATTTCAGCATGTGGATGTACTCCCCACCTCTTTTTTTCCTCTTTATTTTTAGTGCAATGTACTAGGATTTGCCTGGCTCCAGAGAATCCTAACAGCTTTCCCTGAAAACACAAGAATCTGCCAGACAAACTTTATGGATTTTCCATTTTATAATTGATTTTGCCTGCCATAACCATGGCCCTCCAGAAAGTAACTTAACAAAGCACATATGACCCATTTATAAGAAGTTATGGGAAAACATCTTCATGTGTGCTGCTTGAAGAAACTTTGCTTTGTAAATGAGTGTTTGCTTTCATTATGATGTAATATGTCTTAGGCAGTTCTGCAACAGCAGGACCATAGACAAGAGTGGCTTAAAAGCAACCCAAATTTATCTCTCACCAGTTCTGGAGATTCAGAAATCCAAGAGCAGGGTGCTGGCAGATGTCACGCCTGATGAGGACCCGTTTTTAGTTCAGAGGTGGTCATCTTCTCACTCTGTCCTCACTTGGAGGCAAGGGAGCTCTGTGGGGTCTCTTTTAAAAGGGGACAAATTTCATTCATGAGAGCTCTACCCTCACACCTCCCAAAGGCCTTCCCTCCTCCTAATACCATCACACTGGGGATAAGGTTGCAAAATAGGAATTTGGGGCAGACGCAAACACAAACATCTCGTTTATAGCATCATAATCGATTCAGTGTTAACCATGCTATTTTTAATAAGTAGGGAGTTATTTTATTTGTAAATCATTTTCTGTTGTTTATGTAGTTGAATGTTCTGAAGTAGCTGCAGTCTATTTAAAGGAAATAAATCATTAAAATACGAAAGGCAGTATACGAAGAACACCTTTCCAATTTGATAGCCACCCATTGTCATAGGACATGTTGAGAAAAACCATGATTGATTGATTTATAAATATTTAAGTTCTAGGCACCAGGTACCAAGGTAAAATGAGCAAGATCAGCAAAGATCCTGCCTTCATTGAACTTAGAATTCCAATGGAAAGGAAAGCGTTTTTCATCTAAAATTTTCTTTGTCTTCTTTAGCCATGCATTTTGCAGTCGGTCAGATTTTAGAACCATTTACAAAATCTTTATTTTCATTTAATTTTGTACTTTATTTAGTATTTAAGTATTATTTAAATATAACACTTAAAACAATTTTAACAAGAATGCATTAAAACTAATGAAAGATTTTATTAAACCTCCAATGAGGCATAATTGCATTTCAGATAATTAAAAGTAATGCAGAATGATGCCTACTCTGTTCATTTTCTATGGCTACTATAATAAATTACCACAAACTTAGTGGCTTAATACAACACAAATTATCAGTTTGGAAGGCCAAAAGTCTGGCATGAGTCTCATTGGGCTAAAATAGGAGTGTCAGCAGGGCTTCACACCTTTCTGGAAACTCTAAGGAAGAATCCATGTCCATGCCTTTTCCAGCTTCTAGAGGCTGCCCTCATGGCTTTGCTGGTGGCCCCTTCCTCCTTCCGTGAAGCCCACGGTGACTGGCTGAGTTCTTGTCATGCTGGTATCTCTCTTGTTACTCTTCTGCCTCTCTCTTCCACTTTTCGGGACCCTTATGATTACATTGGTTCAAACTGGATCATCCAGGATGATCTCCCTATGTTAATATGAGCTAATTAATAGGTTTAATTCTGTTTGCAACCTTAATTCGCCTTTGCTGTGTAACCCACTATGGTTCCAGGTTCTGGGCCTGAGGGTATGAGCACCTTTGGAGCTTTTATTCTGCCTCCTATAGCTACTAACTTTTCTGTCAGTGCAAGAAATGACCACCCAGTCCAGTACATATCTGTTCCCTTCAGGAGGAGAGTCCACCACCTCTTTGAGTTACCTGCTTCCATTTGTATTAACATTTTTCCAGTTGTCTATGCTTAATCTGAAGTCCACCTTGGACTATTTGAGCCCTTTCCCTTTTCCCTACAGCTCTGGGAGTTACGAGCCATTATTCTTTTCCATTTGGAAACAGTTTGTCCTAGCAACCTAAGTGTCCATCAGTAGATGATAAGGAAGATGTGGTTTATATATACAGTGGAATATTACATAGCTGTACAAAGGATGAGGTCTTGCCATTTGCAACAACATGGGTGGATCTAGAGGATATTATGCTAAGTAAAATAAGTCTGACCAGAAAGACAAATACCGTATGATTTCACTTGTATGTGGAATCTAAAAAACAAACAAAAACAGAATCAGACCTATAAATACAGAGAACAAACTGATGGTTGCCAGAGGGGAGGGGGGAAGAGGTAGGCAAAACGGGTGAAGGGGAGTGGGAGGCACAGGCTGCCAGTTACGGAATGAAGAAGTCGTGGTAGTCAATGATATTGTAATAGTGTTGTATGAAGACAGAAGGTAGCCACACTTGGTGAGAGCACAGCCCAACTATAGACAAGTTGAATCACTACGTTGTATGCCTGAAACTAATGTAATATTGTGTGTTAACTATACTCAAATAAAAAATAAAAAAATAACCTGCTGCTTTAATATTCAAAAAATAAACCCTTTCACAATTAAAAAAAAAAAAGAAAACAGTACATCTTCAGAAACCATCATTGCACTCAAGCTTAGTTACTGACAGATGTAGCAGAGATGTAGATTGACTTTAGCACAGTATTAAATATGTTTATCTTACAGGTTTGATAAGTGGGAATAATAGCAGCTAAACTCTTTGTCATTATTAACTCATTCAATTATCTTAACAATGCTGTGAGGTAGGTACTTGCCTTGGGAATGAAAAGCTTGATGGGAAGGAACGTAATTTCCTGTATGCCTACCAATCATGAGTCCACAGCCTTTATATCTAGCCTTGCAAATAAAAACTAGTAAGTAATAACATTTTACTTTGTATTGATAACTGTGGAACCATTTGTTATGAAATTGTGTCCAGGTATAATTACGACCGCTAATATTTGTGCATACTTACTGTGGGCCAACACTGGTCTGAGTGCTTCACAGGGCGAATCTCATTCAGTGCTCCTCACAGATTTGTTAGGTAGGCGGCGCTGTCCTCATTTTACAGATATGGGTACTGAGGCACACTGAAGTGAAGTAAGTTATCCAGGAGCAAGCAGCTACAGATTACTAGTCCTAGCCCCAAGAGGCTGGGGACAGAATGCTGGCTTCTTACCCACTCTGCTGGGCTGCCCACACATTGCCTTCATATTGCTGTGTCTGTGAGCCTTTTAAAATTTATTTCTTTTCTTGTCTGCACCCTGGATCAGTAGTTCATTTGAACAGTTTTATTCTTGTTTCCTTGCATGCCATTAAATGCTAACAATTACTCAATTTCGTTGCACTTAGTACAAAATGCACTTATTTCTTTTGTTTGTTCTTAAGTGGGGCCACTGTTCCATGATGATACAAGACTATAGTGTAAGTATTCGGTATTTTCTCTTCATTAATTTTTAATAGAACCCACTCAGACAAATATACACACAGCATGTCTGTGTGTATGCACGTGTGCACACATAAACACAGAGATTGTACAGGAAATACTTTTACTTCATTAGTTAAGGAAATGAGAAGGGCTAAGGACTAGCTCACATTTTCGCAGTTTTTCTGGCTCTATGCTGCTACTCCGCAGCAAAAACTTTCTTGGAATTGCTGGAATTTTAACTAAGTGCAGAACTACGTAGCTATGGGTGTGTAACTTAAAGATACAAATGGATATGTTTTTCTCACCTAAGACGAGGAAAAGAGCTAGAAGAGAAGAGAAAATAGAATCTTAATGTTGGAAGGGATCTTAGTACCTAATGATCTAATACATCTTCCCCAATCATGAAATAACTTTTAGTTAGCATCTTTGGCATTTTTAATGATAGTGGACAAACTTCTCTATTCATTCCATTCTAATGGTAAGCAGATCTAGTTGCTAGAAAGTTGTTCCATCACTGAGAATGGGCACACTGCTTCACTGCATGGCCCTTAACAGGAGTCCAGTATATATCTGTTTGATGTATCCTTGTTTGTTCACCTTTTAACACAATGGACATTCAGGTCAATTTAGCAAAAGTCTGTTCACAGCCACTAGCAGATAGATAGACTCTCTTTTTTGTAGTTCACCTGCTACAAGAGACCGAGTCACACACGGATCACTTTAAACATATATTACAAAATATGCAAAGGATGCCTCAAGATTACACAAAAGAGATTTTGGATGGGCCAGGGAGATGGAAAGGAGAGGAGGGATCACACAGTGTATTCTGGAATAAATCAGTTTGAGCTGAGTCTTACAGATGAGGAAGAGTTACCCCTGACGAAGGAAAGCAGAGGTGACAGGACACTTGAAGAAGAGGAATAGAAGCAAAAGAGCAAGGAGACATCATGGTGTCAGAACAAGAGAAGCAGCTCCATAATGTGGGAGTATAGATTAAAGCAAAGAGCACACTGCAGGCTTGAGGGGTGAATGAAGCCAGGCCACTGAAGGCCACTGTGTGTGGTCACTTTCTGTTTGTGGCAGGTGGCTATCAGTGGAGGCACAGGGTCACACATGAACAGCTATCCTCTTTTCCTTAATTTGGCTTCTTTTCAAGCAAAGCAGCTAATCCCTTGACCCCTCATCCTCCAGAACATATTTTCAGTCCTGTTCCCATCGTGGGCATTGTCTGAATATCTTCTAGATACCAATGTACTACTTGAAATGGGGACTCCAAAACTGAATTGAATATTCTGGTTGTTTCCTGACAAAATCAGAGTATAGAGAATTTTCTTTTGCACAGTCTAATCCTATTAACATAATCTCTTTGTGTTAACTTTTTGGTAAGCCATGTCATACTGTTGATACACTTGAGTGTGTAGCCAATTAAATTCTGAGTCTTTTTCAGATGGCCTACTTTGTAGGTAGGACTTTCTAATCCTTTCTTGATGTCTTTTTATTTTATTTAATCTTTGTGCATTTCTTTGCATTATTAAATTTCACCCAGCTCACCATGCCTTATCTTCCTCATGAGATCACTGGAATCCAGGCTATGTCTCCTGTATAATCACAGATTTTGCTTTTTACCATTAACCTATCTGATAAGCATGCTTTTACATCTTGGGGCAAAGCAGCATAGATCTGTTTGTTCCTAAGAATCTGATGCTATCTAAAAGGAATGAGAAAGATTCTCACTCATCTCCCCCCACATAAAATATATATGTAACATTTATCTAGAAATATGAGTATGAAGTAAAAAGTGGTTTAACCATATGAGATATTCATTTATACTTCATATGTCCATGCATAACAAAATAAACTGAAACACATGCCCCTAAAGAAGATAATGCTCCTTTGTGTTCTTTCCTGTTTCAGACAAAGGTAGAGACATTATTAAATATTTAACCATAAAATAAATGATCCTTGTTTTCAACTTACATGACCTGAAATTATATGTACTCATTCCTTGATTTTTAAGATCCATGTCCTCTTTATTATATGGAATTGTTTCCATTTTCAAGAGTTCTTGTCCTTAACAGTATAGACTGGAAAGTATACAAAGTAACAGACAATTTAACACATAAAATAGAAAGCAGTAGATAAGACAGATTATTCTGACAGACAGTAGATGTTTCTTGGGAAAGTCTATTTTACCAATCTATTTGTCTTCTCTTTAAGGGTGAAAATAGCCCTTTGATGAAACTTGACTATTTTTGTTCTTTATATTATATTATTATCTCTATCATTTATATTACATATCACAATGCATTAACCTTGCTGCCAAATATTAGGTGTTATACTATGTGATGACACATAGGTCAGTACGCAACCCAGTAAATCTCAAAGGACTATTTTAGTTTTCTTTAGAATTTGGTTTATTTTGAAAGATCCCATTACTTCTCCTCCAGTGTGATGCAGAGCCAGGAAGAAACAGAGCCTCTCCACTATCACCACTGACTATATAATATCAGTAAACAGTTTCCAAACAAAATCTCTCTGCCATTTGGTAGGGAGAAAGTTGCTGGACTTAATTAATGGATAAATTATCTTTCCCTTTGTCCTGCACCCCAGAGTATCCAATTTGTGTATGATTTAAGCACAAATCAAATATATTGTTTTCCAAATGACTTTTTAAACAGATAACCTATGTGAAAACAGTAAAGAATTATTTTTTTGGGTTTGTTCCACATTCCGAATCCACACCCCCTGGTCTCCTCTCACTACTGTCTCTGGTACTTCCCTTCTTGCCCCTCTGTCTCTCCTCTACCTTTTCCAGTTCCAATCGAAGCTCCCCACTGTAGTGGTTTGCTTGTCTGCTGTATAGGAGTCCTTGAATTCATTTGTGTGCAAGACACTGTCTGAAACAAAAATCACCGATGCCTTGCACATACATACGACTGATGTGTTCAGACGTATGTAGTTGTTTTCATGACGGATAACACACAATGTCAGGTACAGGCCATGCTCAGTTTGCTTGGCTGTATTCCTAACTTGAAAACAGCAGTAAGATCTGTGTTTCCTGAGATTTATATTAGGGGCATAGGAAGATAAAGGGTTCGAAGTCTCTGCCGGGTTCCCACTCTTCCCAGTCCCGCAAGGTTCAAGATCACACAGGGTTCCAAAAACAAGGAAAAAGCAAATGCCTAGGAAATTAGTGCATCCTCCACTCTTGCATTCTGTTTGTTCTGTGATCATTTTCATTTCGGAATATGCACTAAGATAAGGGAGGTATTGCTATAATGAAGTATCAGTTGGGAAATTATTCAAATGAAGTCAGTTAAATTTTATTTTTTCCAAGTGACATTATAATTCGGTTGCAGTATATACTGTTTTAGTATACATATATATTATTTTCAGTTTTCCCACTTAATTTTGGTATTTATACTATTCTTCCCTTTGGAAAGGAAAAGGAAAAAGTGATGGTTGATAAGTCTTTCTGGCTGGGTGGGGGTAGGAAATGAAATATAAAACAGAATGTGAATCTAAAACTATCTTGTCCTTCAAAAATGGAAACCTTAGAGTAATCTATCAACACATGGTCTTAACAGTTATTTTGAAAACGGGGATCTTTAGGGGTGCCTCAGTCGGTTAAGCATCTGCCTTCAGTTTGGGTCTTGATCTCAGGGTCCTGGGATCGAGCCCCATTTCAGGCTCCCAGCTCAGCAGAGAGTCTGCTTCTCTCTCTCTCTCCCTCAAATAAATAAAATCTTAAAAAAAAAAAAAAGAAAATGGTGGTCTTTATTTTGTCTAAATACATATTTGACTCTTCTAGGGAACATTCTCAAGGCTAATCCTAGCCCTGAATTTGGGGTGATAACATGGATTAGATGAGTCACATGCTTCTCCAAGTGGGGGAGGGGGAATCCTTGCTTTTAGCTGACAGACTTTGACAGGTTTTTTTTTTTTAATATATGTATAGCTCCTGTCACAATCCATAATAATTTTTTAATAAGGAAATGAAAAATGAAGTGGCCAATTTATAATTTGCTATAATTCCCTTTCATGTTGACGATCATATTAATTCCTAAGGGTTTACCTATTGCTGGATTAGTTTATCTTCTGGAGGGTAGGAAGTCAGCAGGTATCTCAGTAACACAAAATCCTGAAAGTAAATCTATCAGGGGAGAGTAATAGAGCTTTGGGTCTTTAAACTAGAGTATATAAATATTCTGGGAGACAGTTCATTGAGAGAAATAAATGATTAGACTGTCAAATTTCTTTGATGAATATGGTTTTAAAGCAAGTTCTTGTTAACAATTGTGAAATGCAACCATTTCCATATTAAACCCTAACTATTTAGCCAGATGTTGCCAAGGAAGGGGATCTATATGTTAGTGTATATGACAAACCCCAAGCTGTAGGTTTAACAACCTAACAACTTGGCATCAGTCTCTGTTTTCCCAACTGAAGAGACTTTAGCCGAGTGCTCTCCTCCAGCTCCTAAGTCAGGTAATGGTTTCCTCTTGCTATGTTGATGATTTTGGCATCCCACATACCATTTTGACATTTTGCTCAATATTTCTCTCATTTTCTTATTATGGATCATGACACCCCTCTGCTTACTCTGGCAGTTCAGTATCCTGCACTTACAAGGTTTTCAAAGTGTCAACACGACTAACCCCTCTACTCTGCTTTCTGCAGGCTTTTCTCCTTGAAGTGAGAATACATACATAAACATCAGGGTCCTCGGCAGCATGTTCTTTCTGCTCTGTTAGCCAATCAATGCCACCGTGACCTTGTGGGAGCTTTAACAGTGCTCTTCATATCCACTCTTCCTGAGGAAAGGACCCAGACATTGCATTCCTGCTCCTCCTTTCTGGCCATCTTCATCCTTTCTTTTGGTCAAGATGCATTTTTTTGTGTCTTTGTGCTGCCAAGGAAGCCTGCCTTATAGAGCAAGAATAGTCCAATTGTTGTCTTTGTAGCACACTGTGCTTTTCAAGGAGGATACTTTTTTAATGATTTCTACAGTTTTAGTACTTAAAGGTCTCTCAGGAGAGAATAAAAGCCAGAATATTAGTATAGTCCAAAATATTTTTTCAAGGCTTTTAGCATAAAAGACACTCATAAATAAAATGAAAACCGTGGTTCATAATGATGTATGTATGAATACACACACACACACACACATACACACACACACACACACGCCCAGAGGCATATTTTCCCCTAAGGATTCTAAGTTGAGTAGGTCAGAGTAAATGTCACAAAACACATTGGAATAAAACTAATTTTTTTGAAGTAGCAAAAGTTGTGTACAGAAGTATAATTTTTATTCCTAGTATTGCTTTTGACTAGATGTTGCCGCAGGGCTGGCCAGAAGAGCAGCACATCAAGTGATTTGCTTGTAGTAATGCAGGCAGGCAGTGGTTCAACTTGGATTAGCATTTTTGTGCCTGCTTGTTGCCTTGAGTGGTCAGAGCGCTCCACATCACTCAGTCCTTATTCTTCAACATGAATATTAAATAAATTATAGGTTGGGACATTAACATCTGATCTTTATTAATTCTGTTGCTAAAGAAACTGAAGAAAAATTACTGACAATGAATTAATTACCTCGGGAGTAGTTGAAATTTTCTAGGTCAAAAGTCCGTAGTATTTTACATTAAACATGGTTGCCTTTGTATCTTTTTTCTTTGCTTTGGCACAAGTCAAAAAAATTAAATTTATATTTAGCTTATTTGGGGGAAAGTTTAATTTATATCACCTCAGTAGAGGTTTAAGGAGTAATGCCTCTCAGCCTTAGTTTTAGAACTGAGGCATGGGGGAATGATTTATAAAAAATAACCCAGACTCCAGGATAGATCTAACTGTGGCAGAAAGATGCTGAATTTCATTGGTAGGGCTCTTTCCATGCTCAGAGTTGGCAATTTGCTGACTATGGAAAACAGTGGTCACTAATGAGTATAGTTAAATACACACACACACACACACACACACACACATATAAATAAGTAAAGTCAGCTTGAAAGAACCCAGAGCAAAGGGTGAGGAAAAACAATTTCCTTGGCAAGATGGTAGAGAGGCCATATCCTGTTGAATGAAGTCGTGAGTTGAGAGCCCAGAAATGTGCAATTTGGGACTAATGAAAACAGGTTGTCATAGTCATTTGTCAACCCTCTTCTTTCCACCTCCCCTTCCCAAATAGGTTCCGTAAATTGTGGCAAAAGGCAATCTAAGGGACAAATGAACTTGACTGTGTACTCTGTTCCATAATGCACTGAGTCCAAAACTCTGTGCAGGGGCTTTAATCTGGTGTGTCTAACACTAATTCCTGCAGTATTTCCCACTATGCCCCAGCGCCTCTTCTCTGCTTTGACCAGGTTGGTTTGATCTCTTCACTGGTCCATCAAGCAAAGCCTGTGCCTTTGTTTATGGTTTCTCTCTCTCTCCGCCTCTTAAAGTCTCTGCATGTCTTCCTAGACTTTTTTCCACTGAATTCCATGCTATTCCTTGCAGTATAGCACTTGACTGCAGGCTGTCTTGATCCATCCTTCTGTATGTTAATCTTTCCTCTTCAAGTAAGCTACTTCAGGTCTTGGCTTACTCATGTGTGTTTTTACACCTATCAAAGCACCAAGGGTCACTGCAGAACATTCTTTGATTCAGTGTGTCTCTGTGAGAAGCAAGAAGTAGAGTCAGATGGGAAGGAAATGTTTGCACTTCAACCTTTCACCAGTTTCCATAAACTGGGACAGGGCAAGTTGCATGTATTTATGTAAAAAAAGATGCTAAAATTTTTATGCCTTCTTAGTGACCTCAGAGTGTGGTCTGATTGTCTGAAGGAAAATATAAACAATGTGATTGGAAGCATTATTTTAGATTCTGGATGCACTTGCACATGCAAGACTAGAGGTAAGAGTGATGTCTTAGATAAGTCATGATGGAGTCTAACAAAACCTAGATATTAGACCTGCCTCAATTGCCAGTGGATAGGCACTTCAGAATTAACATCTTGAGCTATCAATTTTCTTTCAACAAGCTGGGTGACCATGGCCATGGTATTTATCTTCTCTGGGTATGAATGTCCTTGTTGAGGTTCAAGGCAGTTTGGACCAGTTGATCTATCTCTAATTCAACCTTGCCAGGGCCAAAGTTTCTATTTCCATCTAATTGTTGATAACTGAGGTCATCAATCAAAAGCAGCACCTTTAAGATTTTATTTATTTTAGAGAGAAGAGGGGGTGTGCAAGTAGGGGGAGGGGCAAAGGGAGAGGGAGAGAATCTCAAGCTGAGTGTGGAGCCCACTCCGTGCTGAGTGTAGAGCCCAACTCAGGGCTCAATCTCAGAACCCTGAGATCATGACCTGAGCTGAAACCAAGAGTCGGATGCTTAACCGGCCGAGCCACCCAGGTACCCCAACAGAACCACCTCTTAATGCAAAATAGGATTCCTGTGGCTCATGGCACTTAGAACGATCATTTCTAGGAATTAGGATTCTAAATTCCACATCTTGAAAAGGGTCCTCTTGGGAATCATTTGCCATGGGTAAGCCTTTTCTCTCTCCTACAACAGCACCTGCTTTACATAGCACAACATAGGCACAATAAAGATGTGCAGATCTTCAAAGTTATTGCATATCACGGGGTGAGGAAAGGATGAGATGTTATCTACCAAGGACTTATTTTTGTCTTTGATGCATAAAAATTTTAGAAAGGGATTGGCAGGGGAGTTGGCACAGAGGTGGTAGATGCAGGGCCAAACCTGAGAGCAGGGAGAGGTGGATGCAACGGACCAGTACAGATGTAAACGGAGGGGACTGTGGGAATTTCATTGAATTCCAAAGGAATTGAGTCTTTTCTTGAGTGCGATCTACCAGAGATTGGGTAGCTTTTTATACTTATTCTGGCCCAAAGCTATTAGTATCTATACCAACCTAAATTGTGATCACCTTGAAGTAGGAATAATGTCTTTTGATAATAATAGCCCTAAGAAACATCTCTTTTTTGCCATGTTCCTGTATCTCGGAACACTATTTTCTTGTTCTCACTGAAACTTATCTTTGGGGTAAATCATAATCGTACTGCTTATTCTTTTGTAACTTCATAGCACCCTGCCAAAGGTCAGTTAGGGCTGAATGAATGGACTTGATTAGCCATAAAATCCTAGTGCATAGTGTGCTCACGTATTTCTTGGGATTTTTCCTTCATGTGACTTGGTTGAGTTAATGAATGATCCTTTGCTACTTCCCCAGAAGCAGAGCATGTTGGGGAGTAGCTGATATATCACTCCCTACAGTTCACACTGCACCCATTGCCTGCATTTACCCTCTTCCAGAAATTTCAAATGCTAGCCACCAGCACTGGGCCTATTGATAACAGTCTTTAACTGCTACGTTCCTTGGAATCTGAAGATCAATCTCCATGGATCTTAAAAGCGTTCAGCTTCAAAAATTCTTGAAAGTGAGAGAGATGTGACTTTGTTTAAGAAAGAAAGGTGGCTCATGATTAGTGGTACAGCCATTGTGATAGACGAATCAGTTTCTGATGTTCAGTTCTGTGGTGATAAACAGCACCGACATCTGGGGCAATGTTCTCTTGTCTCATCATCAGCAAAAGTTTTATCCTCAATGGCTGCATTTGAATTCAGCAAAAACTGTTATTTTTGGATTTGAAGGTAAACCTAACTGCTTTGTTTTGTTTTGAATATGCAGCTTTCCCTTTCTTAGCTATTAGATTTAACAGAAAGCACAAATGTTTTAAAAGCCCATTGCTGGAAGAGAGTTATGAGTGCTCTTTTGTGCAAAACAAAGGAATCTACAATTCAGTTTCATGGGCATGTTGCATTTTTCTTTTTTTCCTTTCTAACTCCTCAATATTAGTGAGCTCAGTTTATTTTCAGTAGATACAATGAAACCATTTGCCAACCCCAACTTTAAATATTTTTCCCAGATCCCCCTATCGATACTGAATACTGTCAATATTTCAGAATATATCCCCTCCAAATTGCTCTTGTGTCAGGCGCCATTTACAGTGGTCTAAATGAATAGACATCATTTGCACATTCACAATAACAGAATGACAAAAATGAGGCAAAACAGAAATGCAACCCACTCAAAATTCCACAGAATTTTCCTCTCTATTGCCCATGAGGATGTCACTTCTCCAGTGACATAGCACTGGTAGACTCTCCCTGAATGTTCCTCATGGCTTGAGACAGCTCAGTGTAACTCCTTGTGGGGACACACACTTCAGTTCTAGGTGCCTGGATGCTTGTTAGGCTCTAGAGTTCAGAGCTCACAGGAGCTAGGGTGGTGCCTGGGACAGAGTAAATGAGCAGTGCGTCTGTGTTACCCACCTCTCTGATGATGCCAAAATAAATGTGGGGCTTGAAAAGAGGAGCCATAGGGATGATGGATGCTTTGGAAATAGATGAAGAGGGTTAAGTTATTTGTCTTCAAGACATATGAGCTGAAAGTTAAACCACTCTTCTTTTTCCCCTGGTAGCTTCGAGTGTATGTCCAGGTTGCTCTCCTCAAGCTCCAGTCTGGAATGGGGTCATGAGATCCTCACTCATATTTTCTTTAGTGAAGCTCAGCTTCCATCAGTTTTAATATTGGCTTCTGTGTTGGATTTTCTTTGAACCAGGGGCTGTGAGGCTACCAAATATTTTTAAATCCTATTTTGTTGTATAAAGAAAAATAGTGTGTGGTCAACAAATAATACTCTGTTTTCGCTGGATTTTAAGTGACGCAGAGCACTTGTGGGCATCTGCTTCCTGATCTGTCAAGTGAGACACTGAAGTTTTCGTCTTCTTAAACTTTAAGCAAATTCTGTACTTCTCCAAAGAGGCCCTACCACAGGGGATGGTCTCCAACTTGGTTACTAAGAAAAACACTGGGGGCAAAATAAGGAGCCCCTTGGTCCCATCTGGCCTGACCATGACTTAGTGTGCCCCCTCTGAGCTCAGTGCTCCCATCTCTAAGGTCCAGTTCTCAAACTAAATGAACTTGACAGACCTTCCAACTTGAAAACTTACACAGCCCCACGTCTGGAAAACTTTCTTTGGTGGGGATTTATGCCTATGAGGTTTTTAAAAAGAAAGACAAATACCCATCCCTCTCTCTCTTTCAATGTACCTAAGTGTGTTTTCCTGGAGGCTGGGGCCCTCTTAAAGTCCCTTTCATGTTTCTAGAAAGTATTTAGTACTCTAGAAGTCCAGTTGAACTTGGTTCCCTGGGGCAGTATAGATTTTACTTGTGTAAATTCTACCCATGGTTTTGTGATCTCTTTCAACCAGAAATGATGCGGGAGGGGGGGAATTGTGTTTTTATTTTTGTGTGTAGGTGTTTTGAGTTTTTTTTTTTTTCAGTATTGAATATATTAGATATAGTAGCTGACTCAACTTTTATAGTTAGATTCTTCTTAAACCCATTTTAGGATTTTGTTTTATTTTTTCAGGATGACATGGATCTGCTTTTAAATAAATGAAGCAATCAAATGTTTTAAAATGTCTTGTTTTATAGTTCAACCCTACATGGGGAGTCTATATGACAGAAGTGACACATTATCACTCCCCTTCATAGTGGGACGTTACATTGAACCGGGTACAAAGACTTGGCTTCTCTCCTTACTTAAATGAAGTTTCTCAGTAAAAATGCTGCTTCCAAATGACGGTGACAGGCACGAGAAGGTGCAATGCCACCACATAGGAACATAAAATTATGAGAACAAATATTTCTGGGCTGAAAAAAAAAAATTAGCCCCTCAGCCATTTCATTAAACATGAAATATAAAAGAGCAAACTCTTCTTTAATGGCGATCTTCAAAATCATTGGCATCAGGACTTTCTCAGGTACAGAGAAACAGTGTGACACTGCAGCTGATGAGTTTATTTTTTGCTGCTACGAAGTACTCAGGGAGGTGACAGCCCTGAGTGTCGTACCTAATAGCAGGACTGAGCTCACCGCAAATTATAAACACTGAGGTTAACCTAGTGATAAGTTCTCGCACCTAAATATTGTGCCCTCTCAAATAACAAAACCTTCTGTTTCTTCTAAGGCATAACTTTTTCTTTTGAAGCTGCTATGTGGGCCAAGGGCAAAGAAAACATCTTGGAGTAGAAGGGAAAAGAGCGGTTTCCCCAAGATACCTGCAGATACCGCCTCTACCTGGAGTGAACCTCCAGGAATTTCGGCCAGATTTGGATGTGCAGTTTGCTTGGTGGAACTTAAACCCTTTTCTCTCCAAAGAGACCAGGCAGGTGACATTTCCCACCCACAGGCATGTGACTGAAGGATATCAGCTTAGAGACTTTAGATGCAACTGTGGACCATAGAATAGAAGGGCGAGATAAGGAACATTTGCAAATAGCCTGGGGTTACCGGGAGATTGAATGTTGAAAACCAAATTCTAAAATCCCTCACTACTGAACTGCTACTGATGAGATTTACAAAGGCTCACCATGTTGCCTGACTCCTTTGGGCAAGGACATCTAGAACCAATATTCACTGTTTCTCTTTGCCACAACATCCAACCACATCAGGCCATGAACTTGAGAGGCGCCTTAGTGCTTCCAAGCAGTCAGGAGCACATCTTTAGTCTGTTGTCCTTATTTTATAAAATGAAATCCATTTGTACTTCATTCATTCACTCCTTTATTCATCAATTCAAGAAACACATGTGGAGCATTTACTATGGCCAGGTGGTGTTCTATGCATTGGAAAGAGAGTATAGACAAAATGGACCAAGACTTCTCCTCATGCCTTTGACATTATAGAGGAGGGAGCATACAACAAGGAACCGAGTAAGTTCTGACAGCACAAACAGTGTCCGATACGGTGATAGGGGCCCTGGAGGGAAATAAAGCAGGGCTTTATTCCAGCAGAGTTGGAACCGGCAGTACAGGAGTAAAGGAAAGAAAACCTTGCTGAGCTGGTCATATTTGTGCAAAGATGGGAAGTAGACAGATGCTCTGTGGACATCTGGATGTTCCAGATGGGGACAGAGCCCAGGGCCCTAAGTGGGAGGCTGTCTGGTGAATCTGAGTGTGCTGATGCACGGCGGGGCAGGGTGCTGGGGAAGGCTGAGGCCGGAGGATACAAACATCACACGGACGTGGAGCCCACCGCCAGGACTTCGGCTTTACTCTGAGGGGGCAAGGAAGCTACTTGGTAGGCTTTGAGAAAGGAGTGACACGATTTGACTGACAATTTTTTTTTCTTGAGGTATAATTGACATAGAAAATTTATATTAGTTTCAAGTGTAATTGATTTTGTAAGAGTCTCATTCTAGCTGCTGTGTTGAGAAAAGGCTGAAAGGGGGGGACAAGGGGGCGTCATTTGTAAGCTTGAGAAGGATAATAGGTATCCAGGTGGTGATGAAGAAGGACAGCTTGATATATGAGTCTGGAGTTCAGGGGAGCTCTCCGTTGATATTTCCAGCTCTCCTTTTTCTACTTTCATAGAATAATGTGTCTAAATGTCTCCCCTCTTCCCCCTTGAATAATTAAACAGATTCAGCAGCTTCTGTAAGAAAATGATATAAACGGCAGTTAATTAAAGCAGAGAGCTATTTGTGAGCCTGATTTGCAGGAAAATAATAGGGAAGAAAAGAAAGTTTTACTTCAGTATAAAATAAATCCTTATGCAGTGAAATACTGACAAATACTGAGGACTCCAAGGAGTAAATATGCTTAAGGAATTGAAAATATGGTTAGGGCTCCTGCGCGTGTTCTTCAATTCACTGTGAAGGTCATTGTTAATTGTTTCCTTTGAGTTTTAAAGTCAGCATTGATGCTTGTTTCTTCAGGGTTGTTTTTTTTTTTTTTCCTTCCCCCTGCTAGGCTAATTAATGCAGTTATATAGGAATCCAGGATAGGCTTGGGGAGAGGCAGCATGAGCCTGCAGCTGGAGCCCCTGTGTGAAGGGCAAGGAAGCCAGGAGTGCCCTAAGTCTGACATTTGAGGGTGACTTTGATTAAAATCACCAAGGTTTTGTTCATCTCTCTTTCCCCTGGTGCCAGGTTAATACCCAAAGAATTCAAGTAGTTTTGCTATGTTTGTCGCTGGAATATTGAATTTTGAGATCTCTGTATATACCAAATTCTTAGATAACAGGGATTTAATTATATAGTAGAAACAAGAGTGAAAACTCAGTTGATACTCCCACATCCATCATTGAGTGACCTTGGAAAAGGCATTTGATCCTCTTGACTGCAGTATCTTTATCTTTCAAAATTCTGCGAAGAAAAATGCAAGATGACATTTCTAAGGATGCTTTCACAGGCATGGGGCATAGAAATGAGTTAGTAGATCATAGTCATTAAAACCACGAAAGCTGACTCTAGACTCTCCGGTTCCAGTTTTGGTTCCATTCTTTACCAGCTAGATGAACTTGGCCAAGTTTTTTTTAACTTCTGTGTGCTTAGTTTTGTCATTTGAAAAGTGGGACTGATAGTATTCTGTCTCATTTAATAGTGATTCTGAAGATTAAATGCCTTAATCCATACCAAAGGCTTACAAGTGCTGAACACAGGAGTGTGCCGAGTACCGGTTTGCAGTGAGTCTTCCTACCATGATGGCCAGCAGTGCTATATAGCTGTCGCTCTGTTCCTCTTCCCTTCCCCACCCCGGGTACTACTGTAGGTAAACTTCTAAATGTAACCAAAGCTGCTTAGAGGGTACTGGAATCCCAACACCTAATTTTGGAAGGAGAGACCTTATCTCATTGGGCTTCACAGCTTTGAAAGAATTGGTATCTCTCTCTTGCTCTTTTTTTTTCTCTTTTTCCCTTGAATGGAGAAATAAAGTTCATACAAGTTAACAAATGCCATGGGGAGTTGACAAGAAAGCTAACTAACTTTGAGCCTTCTCATTGCAAATCAGTGAAGATACTTGACCATCTATTGTACAGTCCACAACAATTCTTAGACACCCTTTGTTGCTCTTTTTCATCCTGTGATGAACTAAAAGAATCTTGTTTTCTCTTCCAAATGATGACCTTTAAGACTGAAGGGCTGATTCACAAGAAGGAGATGGGGTGCAGTCAAATGGCAGGGGTGCAGGGACATGCACTGTGGACTGTGGGACTCGCACTGGCCAGCTGCTCTCTGGAGCAATAAGTTGTGGCCGGGTTTATTGTCTGCTGGATCCTCAGCACCCCCAGAAGTGTGGAGCAGGGAGCGGACACACTCGGTGGGGGAAAATGGGAGTTAAAGGCTTGGCGACGTCCTAGATACTGCTTTAACATCTCACCGATGGAAATGTTCTCAAGCTCTCTGTGCTGAGCAAACAGCCCACTTTAAAACAAGTTTTTAAAAAGCAAAAAGCACCCCCAAACAGAATACTGGTAATAGAGCATTCTAAGTCAGTGAGTAACAGAAAACAAGGTTGGGGTGGTATGAAATAATAGATACATAATACTTACTTAAAATTAAATATATATTTTATGAAGTTAGTTGTATACATACAAGTGCTAACAATACAATTAGTGTGTACTTTTCTGTTACTGCCAAATCATCCAGTTGTGTTTCTTCTGAAACTGTTACACATAAATGCTTTGTTCTAAAAATTCTGATTAAAATGTGTTTGACCTTCTGAAATAATACCTGCCATGGCTTTTTTTTTTTCTCTTTTTTTAAATACAGGAAGTGAAAAAAATAATTTAGAACATTTCCTTCCCATTGTTAAAAAATTCAACTGAGTAAATTTTAAAGATCTTATTGGCTTTATTCAATGATTCATGAATTAGGCAGCATCCAATCTAGCAGATAGAAAAGAACACAGAGGAGCTGTACAAAATGAAAGACTTTTTTAGACAGAAGGTGTAACCGAACCAATGTGAGTTCGCTCCTTGGTGAGTCAGAAATTGCACCAGCTTAAGCTGTCACACAAAGAAAACTTTTATTTGCAGCAAATAAGGAGATCACTGGGAATGGCTTCCAAAGCCATGATCTCCAAGCAAGGGTGAATGGGTTCCTTTGGTTTAGGGTTGGGATGGATATTTACATAGGGAAGCCTTGTCATCATACCTAGAGGCAGCCATAAGGCTGTGCATTCGCCTTGAAGAAACATGCCTTTTCATATATTGTGTGTTATGTCAATGAGGTTTGTGCTCCTTGGGTAGAGATTTTAGTATTACAAGGAGGTAAAGGTGACTGTAGGTCCTTCCAGAGGTCACTCCAAGCTCCATTTGCGAAGGATTCTGGGGTTTAGCTCAAAAGGTCTGGATGATCTGGGCAGGGCCATTACTATCACCTGAGGGATGGTTTTGGGTTTCATTTGCCTGAGTTAAGAGGTAAGCCTGAAAGAAGAGCTTAAGGAAAAATGCAAGACAAAGGTTAGTATGAGCAGTGGGCATAAAGGTCAGGTCTTGGGGTCTAGCTCGTGACAGAGGGAGCAGGAACAAGGAAGTTATACTAGCAAAAAGCAGATTGGTTGTAGCAAGGTCACTTTCCTTTTAAACAGGTTATCTCACTAGTGCCAATCAGGTGATCCCTGATTGACTGGTTTAAGATTCCATTTCTGGGAGAGCTGAAACTGTAATTAAGTCTAGCTTTGGTGATGTGGGGATTAGCATAAGTGACTCCATTTTGAGACTGTTGACCTCTTTTAAACAAATATTGATGTTAAGAACTTCATAAAACCTAATTATGCTTTATTACATTTTATAATTTTATCATGCTCTGCTTCTGGGGAGTACCAGATAAATATCCCCTAGACACACATGCACACAAGTACACACCCACTCTCTTTCTCTCTCTCTCTCTC